>NC_060235.2:11391811-11401811 GCF_021155775.2 Neodiprion pinetum
GCTTTGCGCAGCGTGCGCCAGGCGCAGCCAAGTTTACGCTGGACCCTTCGATTTGCATGCGCTGCCCGGGCTGCGGGAGATCGCTTCCGTTTAATCGACCGAGGCGGCTGATGATCATTGCCGGGATAAGGGTGGTAAGGGAGGGAATACTCAATCCGTCATCCTTAGCTGAGACGTGGAAGTAGCCAACCGCCGTGTCGTCGGGGAGCCTGAGCCAGGCGCGTACCGCGTACCTGACTTGTTTGTCGAGTGACTCGAGCCTTCCTGCCTTAGTCCTACCCAGGGCCAGTAAGTGATAGACCCTGCGTAGCAGAAAGAGCCGCAGCATGGTTAGTTGTTGCTGCGGCTTCAGCGGAGCTCTGGTGATGTTATTGAGCTCCGCTCCAAGCTCGGCCTCAACAGTCGTGAGCCCCCCGGGGCTAAACTCGCCGCCCAAGTAACTCCACTTCTGAGGCACGCCGGTTTGGGTCAGAGGGCTGTCCGCTGTTTCGACTACGGTTTTGATCTTCTTCACCTTACCGGCGGGCACTAAAGATAAAGCGGTACACTTAGACGAATTGAGCATCAGCCCCATGCCAGCTGCCGTCTCTTCAACCTTAGCAAACGCTCTCTGCATTCCCCACTTAGAGGATGTTATTAGGGTCAGGTCATCCGCAAACGCAAGACAGGCGATCTGCTCGCCTTCGAGGATGAACCCGACCTCAGAGGGCACGGCCGCAAGGATTTTGTTTGCGACCAGGTTGAAAAGAATCGGCGAGAGGGGGTCTCCTTGACGAACTCCGCGCCGGACTGGTACCGGAGGGGACATTCTCCTGTCCGCCGCCAGCCTGGTGGTAGCGCCTTTGTACAGCTCGGCCACATAGGACACCAAGCCGGTGGGTTGGCCGAGCTGTCCGACGATCGTTGCGAGCGCCCCGTGGCTTATCGTGTCAAATGCCTTTGCGACATCAAGGGTAGCCACGTGGAGCTCGCGACGCAGCGTGCGGGCCGTCCAT
The DNA here is from genome assembly GCF_021155775.2 of Neodiprion pinetum. Classification (NCBI taxonomy): domain Eukaryota; kingdom Metazoa; phylum Arthropoda; class Insecta; order Hymenoptera; family Diprionidae; genus Neodiprion; species Neodiprion pinetum. Next base: position 11,392,807 of record NC_060235.2, read on the forward strand.
AAGCTGGCGTCGAGGACAGACGTATTTTCGGCCGTTCCGTCAGCCGCAATGAACGCACGCTGGCGATCGTCAGTAAGGTTGGCGGATCTGAGGCGGACAGCAAGAATGCGGTGGAGTTGTCGAACCACTACCGAACCGATCAAAATCGGCCGGTAGTCCCCAGGGTTCTCCAGTACCTTTTTCTTCGGAAAAAAGATTGTCCAGCTCTGCAGGAGTTGTCTTGGAATTCCCCCCCTGGGCATGACGATATTGTAGAGAAGCGCGCGGATAAATGGCAACACCGCGCGCCACTGCCTCGCCGTGACTATGTCTGGACCGGGTGATGACGACACGGGGACCTTGATGTCGTCAATCTCCTGAGCGGAGATTGGGTCCCCCGTGTACCGTAGCTCGGGTCTTTCGGGCGGGATCCTAGAAGGTCCTGCGAAGTCCTTAGACGGATGTCCGAGGAGTGGGCCCCAGTGCGTGACTAATTCGTCCACGGTGTGGTTGGTCGAACTGGGGCCTTCTTCTAAGATCTCCCGAGCTACGTGACGTCGATGGTTTTTCCACCCGGTCTGGACTCTGGCGTACTCACGACGATGCAGAGTCCTCCTTGACGGCAGCTGTCCATACCTCTGGCGGATTGAGTTTGCGGCCGGCTCACGGCGCCTGGATCCAGCTGCAGCGGCTGCAGGGGGAAATACCTTGCCCAACCATTCAATTATGGCGGCGTCCATATTTCCCCCATCAAGAGCATCAACAGCGATGTCGGCCAACTCGTTGGCACGATGATGCTCCTCCTGCCGGGCTATCACGATCAAGCGACGTATTGCTCCGACAAGGTCCTGCCCCCAAGTTGTGGCGGAAGCAGGTGCCGCTGAGGTGGGTGGTGTTACCCTTGCTGGATCGGCGGAGGGAGAGCGCTCACACGGTGACGGCAGCGAATGGCTCCCTCGTCCCGGTAGTCTAGTAGGAGTCCCACGGGGCGAGTGGGCAGCCTCTTGTTGGTGCTGGGCTGCCTCAACCATTCTTCGGTAGTCCGGCCTGCGCCGGACCCCTTTAATCGCCTCCTGGGTCCTACTAGGGACCAGAGCGAGAAGGTGTAGGTTCATGAACCTAACTCCTCGCTTGGTGGCCTAAGCCTCCTCGCGTGCCATCATACGCATTTCCTTATGCCCCCACCTGAGCTTGGCGCCAGGCAGTTCAATAGCCGCATTTACATCCACAGGGTGCCGTATCCTGCGGTGAACTCCAAGCCCTCGCTTTGTAGCGAAATCCTGCTCGCAGTCATCGCAGGCATACCGCTCGGGTGCTGGGTCTGGGTCGATAGGGTGCGGTTCGACTTCAGGGACTGGCGTGGGGTCGTCCACTACCCCCACAGTCGGATGAGTACACTTTGAATCCTTTAACGAGGAGCCATTGAAGGGCGAGTCTGGTGCCAGCAGCCGCGGTAATTCCAGCTCCAATAGCGTATATTTAAGTTGTTGCGGGTAAAAAGCTCGTAGTTGAATCTGTGTCCCACGCTGTCGGTTCACCGCTCGCGGTGTCTAACTGGCATGATTGTAGGACGTCCTATCGGTGGGCTTAGCCCTCCGGGGCGGCCCAACCATTATCCGATCGCGGTGCTCTTCACTGAGTGTCGAGGTAGGCCGGTACGTTTACTTTAAACAAATAAGAGTGCTTAAAGCAGGCTATTTTCGCCTGAATACTGTGTGCATGGAATAATGGAATAGGACCTTGGTTCGATTTTGTTGGTTTTCGGAACCCCGAGGTACTGATTAATGGGGACTGATGGGGGCATTTGTATTGCGACATCAGAGGTGAAATTCTTGGATCGTCACAGGACGGACAGAAGCGAAAGCATTTGCCAAAAATGTTTTCTTTAATCAAGAACAAAAGTTAGAGGTTCGAAGGTGATCAGATACCGCCCTAGTTCTAACCATAAACGATGCCAGCTAGCGATCCGCCGAAGTTCCTTCGATGACTCGGCGGGCAGCTTCCGGGAAACCAAAGCTTTTGGGTTTCGGTGGGTGGTGGTGCATGGCCGTTCTTGGTTGGTGAAGCCATTTGTCTGGTTAATTTCGATAACAAACGAGACTCTAGCCTGCTAAATAGGCGTACCATCCGGTATCTCGAAGGCCCCCGGCCTCGGTCGGGCGGTTTTTACTACCGGCGTACAAATAAATCTTCTTAGAGGGACAGGCGGCTTCTAGCCGCACGAGATTGAGCAATAACAGGTCTGTGATGCCCTCAGATGTTCTGGGCCACACGCGCGCTACACTCAAGGAATCAGCGTGTCTTTCCTGGCCGAAGGGCCCGGGTGACCCGCTGAACCTCCTTTGTGCTAGGGATTGGGGCTTGCAATTATTTCCTATGAACGAGGAATTCCCAGTAAGCGCGAGTCATAAGCTTGCGTTGATTACGTCCCTGCCCTTTGTACACACCGCCCGTCGCTACTACCGATTGAATGATTTGGTGAGATCTTCGGACTGGTACGCGGCAATGTCTCGGCATTGCCGATGTTGCCGGGAAGATGACCAAACTTGATCATTTAGAGGAAGTAAAAGTCGTAACAAGGTTTCCGTAGGTAAACCTGCGGAAGGATCATTAACGTTTCGTACTGCCAAAGCAGTGACTCGTAAGCGCACGGGGCTGTCTCGCCGCGAGAGCGGCGTGTTACGCCCACGTGTCGCGACGAAAATTTCACAAAAGTTTGAACGACGTAACGGTCGGGCCCGGTTTCCGAGGCGCGCAACACAATCGTCGTGACAACGAACGCGGTGCTGACGCCGGATCCGATGGGTCCGGCGTTCGCCGCGGTCGCGACGAGCGCAGTCGCCGGCTAAAACCGCCCGACGACCGACTCGCGCCGAGGCGTCGACCCGTCGCTCCGCGTCCAGCGCGGAGCAGCGGCGGGTCGTTCGCGCCTTCGGCCGACTCGGTGCCGAAAGGGGACCGCTCCGCGGTCCGCCTCGACTCGTTCGACCCGGTCAGGTCGTACGAGGGAGACGTGCGAAGCCGGTCTCAGCGCTCCTTTGCGGGCAGCCTGTCTGCGCCCGGGTGTCCTCGGTGCAACGCCGTTACACCCCGGACGCAGGCTGCGAACGCGGTAGGCTTCGGAGAGAATTCTCGCCCGTACGAGGAAGCTCGCGTCAGCGTCGAGGGCAGTGATGCCCGGGACTCGCCGACGCGTCCCACTGCCGTCCGCTGTCAATCGTTTGCATTGCGAGCCGATCGGGTCCGGCGCCGGTTAATTCCGGCAGACGACCCGTGAACTCGAGGCGACGTCGGCTCTTGAACTATCGCACGAACGAAATTTGACGCGCGGCGCGCGTTTCTTCCTGCGCGCAACCGCGCAAGGGCTGACGCACGCGGCGCCGCGCTCACGACCACAGAAAGCCGGTAACAACCGTAATTTCAGCATTTTTAATGCAAAATTCACATATATGATTACCCTAAACCGTAGATCACTTGGCTCGTGGGTCGATGGAGAACGCAGCTAATTGCGCGTCAACTTGTGAACTGCAGGACACATGAACATCGACATTTCGAACGCACATTGCGGTCCACGGATACAATTCCCGGACCACGCCTGGCTGAGGGTCGTTTAACAACGACAGACTGCTTCGTAGGCAACAGTGCTGCGAAAACCCCCCTGGGGGAACAGCGCACCGTGCCTTCGCGAGCGAATGACTGGGCGTTCGCAGCCCGTGTCGCGCGCCGGTCGCGCGGCAACGGGTCGCGTCGCCTTAAACGAACACGTATGTCACGGTCACGACGCGTCGCCGCAGATCGCAAGGTCGAGCTGTCGCTGCCGTTCGTCACGTTCCGGTGCTAGCGATAGTCGAGAGAACGAACGAATTTGGCACGGCGACACACAGACCACGCGCGGTCGGTTTGCCGCTCATGCGATGAAGTTTCGTCCACGCTTCGCCGCGGGGGGGCTCTCGAGTCTCCCATACGGCGGGCGTGTTTACGGTCGTTTCCGTGGCTCGAACGTACGAAAGATACGTTGTGTCCTCGTCCGTGTTGACGGTGCTGTTCTTGAACGAACGGCCGTCGCCGACGACGAACTCGCAATCTTACGACGACCTCAGAGCAGGCGAGACTACCCGCTGAAATTAAGCATATTACCAAGCGGAGGAAAAAAAACTAACTAGGATTTCCTCAGTAGCGGCGAGCTAACAGGAAACAGCCCAGCACTGAATCCCGCGGTTCTGCCGCCGGGAAATGTAGTGTTCGGGAGGATCCACTTATCCCGGGGCGTCGGCCCGCGTCCAAGTCCTTCTTGAATGGGGCCACTTACCCGCAGAGGGTGCCAGGCCCGTAGTGGACGGGACGCGCCACAGGAGGATCTCTCCTTAGAGTCGGGTTGCCTAATAGTGCAGCTCTAAGTGGGTGGTAAACTCCATCTGAGGCTAAATATGACCACGAGACCGATAGCGAACAAGTACCGTGAGGGAAAGTTGAAAAGAACTTTGAAGAGAGAGTTCAAGAGTACGTAAAACCGTTCATGGGTAAACCTGAGAAGCCCGAAAGATCGAACGGGGAGATTCATCGTCAGCGACGCAGGCTTCGCCGCGGCTCGTGATGTCGGGACCTCGCGTCCACGGCACTCGGTCGCGGTGCAATGTCCGGCGGTGCTGGCGTGCACTTCTCCCCTAGTAGGACGTCGCGACCCGTTGGGTGTCGGTCTTAGGCCTGGTCGGCTGCCTGTCTCGGCGTTGTCGTCGGATCAGACCACCGGTTGCCCGTCCAGCTGCCCGGCGGTACCCGCACCGTAGAGAGCCGCATTAAACTGCGTCGGGCCCGCCGCAAGCGCGGTCAGCGATTCCCGGTGGTCGGACCCAGCGCCGTCCCCGGGCCTGGCCAGCTGTTGGCTGGCGATGTCCTCTGGCTGGCTCGTTCGAATTATCAAATACCGGTCGGCGACGCTATTGCTTTGGGTACTTTCAGGACCCGTCTTAAAACACGGACCAAGGAGTCTAACATGTGCGCGAGTCATTGGGACGAGCAAACCTAAAGGCGAAATAAAAGTAAAAATCAGCCCAGCGCTGACCGAGGGAGGATGGGCCGCGTCACGATGCGGCCCCGCACTCCCGGGGCGTCTCGTTCTTACTGCGAGAAGAGGCGCACCCAGAGCGTATACGTTGGGACCCGAAAGATGGTGAACTATGCCCGGTCAGGACGAAATCAGGGGAAACCCTGATGGAGGTCCGTAGCGATTCTGACGTGCAAATCGATCGTCGGAACTGGGTATAGGGGCGGGAGACTAATCGAACCATCTAGTAGCTGGTTCCCTCCGAAGTTTTCCTCAGGATAGCTGGCACTCGCGTACAAAACGTACACGAGTCTCATCCGGTAAAGCGAATGATAAGAGGCCTTGGGGCCGAAACGACCTCAACCTATTCTCAAACTTCAAATGTGTTAGATCTCTGGCTTGCTTGAACTATGAAGCCACGAGATCTCGGATCAGAGTGCCAAGTGGGCCACTTTTGGTAAGCAGAACTGGCGCTGTGGGATAAACCAAACGCCGAGTTAAGGCGCCAAAGTCGACGCTTATGGGATATCATGAAAGGCGTTGGTTGCTTAAGATAGCAGGACGGTGGCCATGGAAGTCGGAATCTGCTAAGGAGTGTGTAACAACTCACCTGCCGTAGCAACTAGCCCTGAAAATGGATGGCGCTGAAGCGTCGCGCCTATACTCAGCCGTCAGCGGCATACGAGGCGGCCTAGGCCGTCATGAAGCCCTGACGAGTAGGAGGGTCGCGGCGCGGCGGTGTGCGCAGAAGGGTCTGGGCGTGAGCCTGCCTGGAGCCGCCGTCGGTGCAGATCTTGGTGGTAGTAGCAAATACTTCAGCGAGGCCCTGGAGGACTGACGTGGAGAAGGGTTCCGTGTGAACAGCCGTTGCACACGAGTCAGTCGATCCTAAGCCCTAGGAGAAATCCGATGACGATGTTGGTGTATTTTCATGCCTGACACGCGCGTCGTGACGCCGGTGATTGTGCGAACGTCGGGCCTCGCTCGGCGTTCCCCCCGGCGTGGGCGCGCGCGGTTTGAAATGTGACCCACCCGTCGGGCGAAAGGGAATTCGGTTCCTATTCCGGAACCCGGCAGCGGAACCGTTTACAAGTCGGGCCCTCGCAAGAGAGTTCGTCGGGGTAACCCAAAAAGACCTGGAGACGCCGTCGGGAGATCAGGAAAGAGTTTTCTTTTCTGTATAAGCGTTCGAGTTCCCTGGAATCCTCTAGCAGGGAGATAGGGTTTGGAACGCGAAGAGCACCGCAGTTGCGGCGGTGTCCGGATTCTCCCCTCGGACCTTGAAAATCCAGGAGAGGGCCACGTGGAGGTCTTGCGCCGGTTCGTACCCATATCCGCAGCAGGTCTCCAAGGTGAAGAGCCTCTAGTCGATAGACTAATGTAGGTAAGGGAAGTCGGCGAATTGGATCCGTAACTTCGGAATAAGGATTGGCTCTGAGGATCGGAGCGTGTCGGGCTTGGTCGGGAAGCGGGTTTGGCTGACGTGCCCGGGCCTGGGCGAGGTGATGGTAATAACCGGATCCGAGCTCGGTCCCGTGCCTTGGCCTCCCGCGGATCTTCCTTGCTGCGAGGCTTCGGCGGCGGTTCGCCGTTGCCGTCGTCCTCTCCGGCCGCCATTCAACGGTCAGCTCAGAACTGGCACGGACTGGGGGAATTCGACTGTCTTATTAAAACAAAGCTTCGCGATGGCCCTAGCGGGTGTTGACGCAATGTGATTTCTGCCCAGTGCTCCGAATGTCAACGTGAAGAAATTCAAGCAAGCGCGGGTAAACGGCGGCAGTAACTATGACTCTCTAATCTTGACCCTCAAGGACTCCTACGTGAACACCTTTAGCCTGGGAGCCCAAGTGCCAACCATACACCTCCTTGCGGTGAGAGTCGGGCAACGCTAGTGGAAACGCTGGCGGCCGAGTATGGTGGCTACGTACGGGCCTTGGGGCTACTAACCCTCTCGCCTAAGAAAGCAGGTCCAATGGAAACAAGGAACGCGCGGAAGGCGCATATTGCCGGCCGGTCCACTGACCGCGCTGTGCCTGCAGCAGAACCTGCTCAGTCATCGTCAGCCGAGTCCAGAAATGAAGAAGAGGCTTTCGAGTGTCGTTTTGCAGGATGTCTTCGAGTTTTCAGCAAAGCCACAGGTCGTGGAGTCCACGAGCAACGTGGGCATCGTGACTGGTATGACGAACAACAAGCGGCTAAGGTGACGAAGAAGGATAGATGGTCGGAAGAGGAAAAGAATATGATGGCCAGGAAAGAAGCAGAGCTCATTCTGAAAGAAGACAAGGTATTAAATATCAATCGAAAACTGGCAAAGGTATTCCATGGACGGTCATCGGATGCCATCAAGAGCCATCGAAGGCGACCTAGCTATAAAAAGAGAGTGGAAAAATACTTAGACCTGTTGCAACCTGAAGATCAAACCGAGAGCTCCGGGGAGTCGTATGGGAGTGCGGAGGAGCCTGAAGAGGAGCAGACGGCTGATAAGATCCAAGAGTTCCTGCGCAGCCAGCCTCCTCTGGTTGGAGAAGGCAGGTGGATTGATACACTCAATTCCATCTATAGCCAGGTCGCACATAGAACACGAGCGGAGATACTTACCGAGCTGGGTCTCTTCCTGAAAGAAGTATTTTCTGAAAAGAAGAAAAAGAACATCGTGAGCGAGGATCGGAACGTAGAAAGGGCAGGAGAACATGTACCTAAAAGAAAGATGAGACGTGCAGCATATGCCAGGGTCCAAGACCTCTGGAAGAAAGCGCCAAGTAGTTGTGTCAAGCGCATCCTGACAGACCAACTAGAACAGGATACCGGGGTCGATCAGAATAGAATGGAGCCCTACTGGGAAGCTGTTTTCAGTAAGTCCACCGGTTTGGCACCAAATCTACCTGAACCGGACGACAACCTACAACACCTATGGAACCCGGTAAAGGATAAGGAAGTCCAGAGAGCCTACCCACCGACAAACACCTCGGCGGGTCCAGATGGGATTTCAGCGAGAGACCTGCGGAATGTATCACCGACGATATTAGCAAGGCTGTTCAATCTGTTTATGTGGTGCCGCGGGCTACCAGAACAGCTCTGTCTATCAAGGACAGTGCTTATACCGAAGAAGAAGGGGGCGTCTGAGCCTAGCGATTTTCGCCCGATCACAATATCGTCGGTGATCACGCGGACATTCCATAAGGTACTCGCAAATCGGTTAAAGACGGTCGAAATAGACGACAGGCAAAGGAGATTCTGTAGCACTGACGGATGTGTGGACAACACGATGCTGCTCGACCTTGTGCTTCGTTACCACCGGAAGAAACACAGAAAGGTCTTTCTGGCCTCCCTCGATATGAAAAAGGCTTTCGACTCGGTCACGTTCGAGACGCTCGAAGAAGTTCTTAACACAAAAGGCGTGCCGGGGCCAATGATGGAGTACATTGCAAGACTCTACGATGAGAGTAAAACCATTTTACAGCACGGTGGATGGGAATCGGGGAAAATCCACCCAACATGTGGCTTCAAGCAGGGAGATCCCATGTCACCATATTTATTCAACTTCATCATAGATGAAATGATAAAGAGGATACCCAAAGAGATTGATGTCGAGATGGATGGAATCAGAGTGTGCTTACTTGCATTCGCTGATGACATCATACTGGTTGCATCAACTAAAGGGGGTATGCAAACTCTGCTTGACAATGTCACTGAATTTCTGTACTCCTGTGGTCTCGAGGCGAACGCGGATAAGTGTCTGACGGTGGCAATTAAAACTGTGCCGAAAGAGAAGAAAACCTATGTGGACCGAAGCGCTTTCAAAATACGGGGGGTCACCGTACCGGCTCTCAAACGAACCGATGAATAGAGATACCTGGGCATTTTCTTCACGCACGAAGGCAGATCAGCAGCCAAAACCCGCGAGCAATTGGTTGAAAACCTAGCCAAGCTCTCGAAGGCCCCGCTGAAACCACAACAGCGCCTATGGGCTCTCCGATCGATG
>NC_060235.2:11406811-11426811 GCF_021155775.2 Neodiprion pinetum
AAGGTAGGCCGGTACGTTTACTTTGAACAAATTAGAGTGCTCAAAGCAGGCTATTTTCGCCTGAATACTGTGTGCATGGAATAATGGAATAGGACCTTGGTTCTATTTTGTTGGTTTTCGGAACCCCGAGGTAATGATTAATAGGGACCGATGGGGGCATTCGTACTGCGACATCAGAGGTGAAATTCTTGGATCGTCGCAGGACGGACAGAAGCAAAAACATTTGCCAAAAATGTCTTCTTTAATCAAGAACGAAAGTTAGAGGTTCGAAGGCGATCAGATACCGCCCTAGTTCTAACCATAAACGATGCCAGCTAGCGATCCGCCGAAGTTTCTCCGATGACTCGGCGGGCAGCTTCCGGGAAACCTATGCTTTTGGGTTTCGGTGGGTCGTGGTGCATGGCCGTTCTTAGTTGGTGGAGCCATTTGTCTGGTTAATTCCGATGACGAACGAGACTCTAGCCTGCTAAGTAGGCGTACCTTCCGGTATCTCAAAGGCCCCCGGCCTCGGTCGGGCGGTTTTTACTACCGGCGTACAAATAAATCTTCTTAGAGGGACAGGCGGCTTCTAGCCGCACGAGATTGAGCAATAACAGGTCTGTGATGCCCTTAGATGTTCTGGGCCGCACGCGCGCTACAGTCAAGGAATCAGCGTGTCTTCCCTGGCCGAAAGGCCCGGGTGACCCACTGAACCTCCTTCGTGCTAGGGATTGGGGCTTGCAATTATTTCCCATGAACGAGGAATTCCCAGTAAGCGCGAGTCATAAGCTCGCGTTGATTACGTCCCTGCCCTTTGTAAACACCGCCTGTCGCTACTACCGATTGAATGATATAGTGAGGTCTTCAGACCGGTACGCGGCAATGTCTCGGCATTGCCGATGTTGCCGGGAAGATGATCAAACTTGATCATTTAGAGGAAGTAAAAGTCGTCACAAGGTTTCCGTAGGTGAACCTGCGGAAGGATCATTAACGTTTTGTACTGCCAAAGCAGTGACTCGTGAGCGCGCGGGGCTGTCTCGCCGCGAGAGCGGCGTGTCACGTTCACGTGTCGCGACGAAAATTTCACAAAAGTTTGAACGACGTAACGGTCGGGCCCGGTTTCCGCGGCGCGCAACACAATCGTCGTGACAACGAACGCGGTGCTGACGCCGGATCCGATGGGTCCGGCGTTCGCCGCGGTCGCGACGAGCGCAGTCGCCGGCTAAAACCGCCCGACGACCGACTCGCGCCGAGGCGTCGACCCGTCGCTCCGCGTCCAGCGTGGAGCAGCGGCGGGTCGTTCGCGCCTCCGGCCGACTCGGTGCCGAGAGGGGACTGCTCCGCGGTCCGCCTCGACTCGTTCGACCCGGTCAGGTCGTACGAGGGAGACGTGCGAAGCTGGTCTCAGCGCTTCTTTGCGGGCAGCCTGTCTGCGCCCGGGTGTCCTCGGTGCAACGCCGTTACACCCCGGACGCAGGCTGCGAACGCGGTAGGCTTCGGAGAGAATTCTCGCCCGTACGAGGAAGCTCGCGTCAGCGTCGAGGGCAGTGATGCCCGGGACTCGCCGACGCGTCCCACTGCCGTCCGCTGTCAATCGTTTGCATTGCGAGCCGATCGGGTCCGGCGCCGGTTAATTCCGGCAGACGACCCGTGAACTCGAGGCGACGTCGGCTCTTGAACTATCGCACGAACGAAATTTGACGCGCGGCGCGCGTTTCTTCCTGCGCGCAACCGCGCAAGGGCTGACGCACGCGGCGCCGCGCTCACGACCACAGAAAGCCGGTAACAACCGTAATTTCAGCATTTTTAATGCAAAATTCACATATATGATTACCCTGAACCGTGGATCACTTGGCTCGTGGGTCGATGAAGAACGCAGTGTCATGCAAATATTCCGCAACGATTATATATGTATTTATATATGTTTATTCAAACAGAGAATTGAATGATGATTGATAACAAAAATAGTAAAAGGAAGTGTTAACGTTATATTATAATCAATTAGACGTGCGTTACGCCTGGAAGCAGTATTGAGACTGCTCGCACGGCCTCTCGCCGGGCTCGGCGACAGTGCATATGAAGTGCATAATCGCGTAATTTGAGCACTGCTGCCGATAAGAAAGCCAAGCGCATAAGGCGGGCCACGCTGCATGATAAATTTTGCACTCATCCAAATGATCCCCGGCATGTTCCTACGAGAGGATATAAACTGTTACATTTCATTAGAAATGTTCCAGCTCCATCACATCCCCCGACGAAGACAAAGGCGCGTCTCTGCGGCTTCTGATTTCTCGTAGGATTCTTTCGTTACGTTTAGCTTGTGTCTCAATCCTGCGTTTTAATTTCCTTCGTTCTACTACTTCCAAAGCAACCACCTATATTTCGAACGCCGAAATATAGGTGGGTATATCAAATTTCCACAGCAAGAGTAGAATAGACAAGACGGATATCGTTCCAAAAACGGCAGCTATTGATGGGATCCCTATACCTTTGAAGTTAGCCCATGAATTGTTTACCCGAAGGGTCGCTTTGTTATTCGCGAGGACACTCTCAAGGTCTAAAACGGCTTGTCCTTGATCCTTGAGGGTATCCAAGTTAATCACGTGATGCAATACAATTTCCCGGCCCGTTACAAATTTGTTTAGCGGGGAAATGGTATCTGCATGTATTTCTGTTAATTGAGAAGTCATATGTTCTACGATTAATTTGACTCGCGTTTTCAAAGTTTGGAGTTAGCAGCTCTGATTCGTGGTTATCAGGGATAGCTCGGTGATTTGAATAATAAAAGTCTGCATTGAAGCGCATGTTATGGTTACCTCAATTGGCTTCGAAGGTAAGATTATTTGCGATCCCTGCGTTCTTATGTAAGCAATATCTGTGACGAGAAAACGACTCAGAGTGCATCCTCGTGGTATGGGATCAGTTATTTTCTCACAAAGTTCGATAGTATCGTTGCGATGTCCCACATCGCGGTAATCACTAATGAAATAATCGGTTATCTGTTTTAGTTGAGAAAATGTGACTTCTCTTATAAAATTCTTACATACTAATTTCGAAACATATGTTGGGTTAAGCGTTACGTAAGTGTGATTTATTCTTACGGGTACCGGGGTATTCTGAATTATTACCCAAGGTTCCTTTTCTAAGTAAGGCACTGTGAGTATATAGATCAGTTTGCCTTTATCTGTGGTTATAGTTAAATCACTTATTTTAATAAACTTCTCGTAATTTTCCTCCTTAATAGGTATAAGTGTCTTTTTGTCATTGGCGTCGAAAGCTTGAAGAGCTGTCATAAGCTCCTTCGGAGTAAAAAGGGTGTTATCGATGATACCATGCCTTCCTAATTGCACGGCAGTCATTACCAGGTCGATTAGTCCTTGCAGTTCCTTAATTTCAAATAAACTTAGAGTTATAGCTTCCATGTATTCCTGATAAGCAAGCGTTTCGTTACCTTTTATTTTTAATGATTCTAATTGTCCCCATACAGTTTCCAAAGAGTGTTTAAGTTTGAGCTGATTTGTATTCAAGATATTAATTTGGACTTGATTTATGTACAAGGACTTGGTTACAACAAGATTTAGAGTGTCCGTTACATTTTTTAGTGAGGCTGGATTCCCATCAATTATTTCCAAATCATCCGCGTCAGCAGTTCCATAGATTGATTTTTGGATTGTTCCTAAAAAGTTAAACATTCCTCTTTTCGGTCTGATGTTTGGCGTGAGATAAGATTTCCCTAGGGGATACATTTCATTTGCCAGGCCCGTCAGAAGGACATGTTTTCCAAATACCGCCTCAGCTTCGCGCGAGGCTTCGTAAGTAACGTCGCTCGACGCGAGCGCTTTCGGAGTACTTGTTTTGGTTCCGTGGGATTGAGATTCCCTTAATTTAGAGGGGCGGCGCGTCATTTAAAGAATAGGCGCACCCAAGTCTAAAATGACTTCCAAAATATTCTTGTGTGACGAGGCACGGGCAAATTCTGAATCTAAAGCGTCCAGGGCGGACTGGGCGAGGGATCGCTGACCAGGGTTCCAATGGTCCAGATAGGTATCCCGTATCGTCTGGAGGCCTCCGAGTTTGTCGTGAATATCGAGTAATGGTTTGGTGAACCCACTTGCGTCGATGGATTGGAATATCTTCCATCTTTCCTGGTACATGTATACTTTGCCCACTTCCTCCTGGAGTAGAGTCCCATTGATAACTGAGACATCGAAGTAGGCTAGGGACAGACTGCTACACCTATAACAAAAGAAACTAAGACTCTATTCCGTGGAGATCCAATCGTTGCCCTGAACCCGTTTTAGTTTAATTCTAGGGATTGGATCGTTTTCCCTTGGTCCGGTGTCGTATTCGTAGTACGGTTTGGTATTATTCAGATGGGTCTTCCAATAAGACGCTGTGGAATCATCCGCGGTTTTCTTGTAAGTGATATTTCCTTTTTGTTCGTTGATCTCGACGACGACGAATGGTCCATTCCAAATCCTTTTCAAGGCGTTCTGTCGCGTATGGTTCTTGATCATTACTTTATCTCCCACTTGATATAAAGGAGTTTGTCGTCGTGTTCCTTGGTCCACTTGTTTTTGTTTTTTCTCTCTGGATTTGGTAAGCCAGGCCAGAGCTTTCTCGAACCGTTCCTCCCATTTTCGTATCCACAACATTTTCTTACTAATCACGGTTTCCAATCGGTTTTCGCGGAAACCGTCAGGATTGTTGGCTTCGTGACAGAACATGAGGTTGTGAGGCGTTTCACCTGTTGATTGATGAACGGAAGTGTTATAGGCACGTGCCATTTCTATTAAAACCTTGTCCCAAGTGTGTATTCTCTCTTTGCAGGCAGTTCGAATATAGTCTTTCAAGACACTATGCATTCGTTCTATAGAGCCGTTCGACTGCGGGTGATATGCAGTTGTGGTGATATGTTAGATATTATAGTGTTCGAGAAAGGAATCGGTCAGCTCGTTACAAAACTCCTTTCCCATGTCCGTCAGGATTACTTTGGGGCACCCGAAGTTACCTATCCAGTACTCTGATAGAGCCTTGATAACTTCTGTCGCGGTTTTGTTCGTAAGTGGGGCACATTTAATGAATTTAGTTATTGAATCCTGCATCGTGAGGATATATCGGTGTTTATTCCAAGATTCGACCAGAGGTCCGACGATATCTATTGAAATTTGATCGTTAGGTTTTTCGGCAAAGGTTTCGAAAAGAATGGCGGGTGATTTCATTTGTATCCTTTCCTTTTTATGCATATTAAGAAAATGACATCTCTCATTTACTTCAATTTGAATCTGCCGCCATTACCACCAGTGTTATAGAGGGAGTTGCCTATCGTCATCATACATAATAACATACTCTGTGATCACGGATTCTATGGGCTCTGTGATATTGAAAATTCTAACCTAATAAGTACGTGAATTTACGACTACAATAATTGTGCATTTTATTAAGGATATTATTAAAACTTGAACAAACTACTGTACAATACCTGGAGTAAAAACTTTTAATGTTGTTTTCTGTTTTTATTTCAGGTAAGTAACATTGTATTGATATCTTAGCTAACTGTAGAAGTTGTGATTGTAATACTAAAATAAACTGTTTTTATTTCAGAATCCAACTTGAGTTTTTATTTTAAAAGTGGAGTAGAAGTACAATTACCCAGATTATTACATACATCTGACACGTGGGGCATGCCTGGATAAATGAATTGATATTCTCCATACGTGACCATACGGCCGTTTCTTTTACTCGGTCAATTGTTTTTGCTAGGCCAAAGTGTCCATTGATGTCGTTGTGAGCGCTGGCCATGATTTCTTTCTGTTGCTGTTTGTTAGGCACATCCTTTCCTGTCAAGCAAAATGATATGTCTGCACCTGAGTCCTGACGTATCCTCTTGAGATCTTCAATGATCGAATTGGTTTCTTCTTTGGTGGTTTTCTTAGGGTCAATCCAGAAGTATATCTTTTCGTACCTTTTCGGATGAATGTAGTTTCTGAGTTTCTCACGTCTATCAGTCTGATTCTTTGGTATAATCAGGGTGTTGTCAGAGGCATCCTTTTCTTCTAGGGTAATCTTCACCCATTTGCCGTCCTCCCCTTTTCGATTTCGGTTGGGAACGAGTTTGACGTGAGATTCTGTTCTGCCTGTTGTGAGTGATAATCTCTCGATGTCAATGTGGCGTGCGGCAGAATGGTGGACCCACTTGGGATTCTTATCAATGGGTGTGATTTCGTATAGTCCCTTTTCCAATTCGGTGAGTTTTCCGAAGATCTCTTCCTTTGTGCG
This sequence comes from Neodiprion pinetum, assembly GCF_021155775.2. Classification (NCBI taxonomy): domain Eukaryota; kingdom Metazoa; phylum Arthropoda; class Insecta; order Hymenoptera; family Diprionidae; genus Neodiprion; species Neodiprion pinetum. The sequence goes on from NC_060235.2 coordinate 11,413,070, forward strand.
AAAGACTCTAGATAACTCATCCGCTACTACGTTACTTTTTCCCGAAACATGTTCTATCAGGAATGAGTATTCCTCCAATCTTAGTCTCCAACGCAGCAGGCGTTGACTGGGGTCTACGCAATTTTTCAGCCATACTAGTGCACGATGATCGGTGCGGATGATGAAGGGTTTATCTGGTGTATTGAGCAAATATACTCTTAGTCTCTTGACGGCCCATACAACAGCAAGCATCTCCTTCTCCGTCGTGCTGTAATTCCTTTCCGCATCATTCAGGGTTCGAGATAAGAAATATATGGGGTGGCCGTCTTGAGATAGTACCGCTCCAATTCCATCGTTTGACGCGTCGGTGGTTACGACGTATTGTTTAGCTGGGTCTGATCTCACAAGTACGGTGGTGTGACCAACTTTTCTTTCAGGGTTTCGAAGGCTTCTTGGCAGGCTGCTGACCAATCCCATGGGGTGTCCTTTCTTGTTAACCTTGTTAATGGTTTCGCTAACATTGAATAGTTTTGTATGAACTTTCGGTAATACCCCGTCAAACCAAGGAAGGATCGAATCGTCTCTACGTTGACTGGAACGGGTAATTGTTGTATCGCTCTGGTCTTTTCCGGATCTGGTTTGCTTCTTCGTCAGTGATGACATATCCGAGGTATCTCACTTCAGTTTTCATGAAGGCGCACTTCTCTGGCTGGAGTTTCAAGTTAAATTGTCTTAAACGCTGAAATACGGTTCTTACATTTCGATGGTGTTCTTCCTCCGTTACACCAAAAATTATTACGTCATCAATGTAGACGCAACAGATCTTCTGATTCAATCCTCTCAGCGCATCGTTCATCATGCGTTGAAAGGTCGCAGGAGCGTTCTGTAATCCGAAAGGCATTCGATGGTATTCGAAATGCCCGTCGGGGGTTGAGAAGGCAGTGTATTTCTTGGAGTCAGTAGCCATGTTGATCTGGTGGAATCCTGCGGCCATGTCGACAGTAGTGAAGAACTTGGCCCTTCCCATGTGATCGAGTAAATCCTCGATTATTGGTATCGAATAAGAATCCTGAACGGTAAGTTCATTAATCTTCCTGAAATCGATCACAATTCTATACTTGGGCTTTCCGTCGGGGCCCGGTTTTTTGGGTACAACCCAAACTGGCGAGTTGTATGGCGACTCGGATTCCGTTATTATTCCTTGTTTCAACATTTTCTCTACTCCCTCTTTTACAACCTGCTGGTGCAGCTGTGGAGCACGGAAACTTTTCACATTTACAATGCGTTGGGGGTCTGACAACTCGATTCGATGTTCAGTCATTGAAGTTCCATTGACCATGTCTTCCTCCTGTGAGGCAAAGATATCGCTGAAATCCTGAAGAATACTCCAAATTTCTTTTTGGTACTCCTCCGGTAGGTGTTTCAAGTCGACAGTATGTTGGAGCGCCTGCTCTCTTTCGTCACGTGGTTGTTGCCATACACCCGGGGTCGACATACTCTTTACTCGGTGGACTTGGACGTTCTCCAGTCCGAGCTCGATATCTTCGTCTTCAGCGGTGGTGATGATTCCATAAGCCGTACCATGATTGTTCGTGTGTACAATCTGCACCGGGATATTTTCCATAGGCATTCCGTCTTTATAGACCATGCGTAACATGAGATCGAGATTTTTTTCGTCGGTATCGATGGCAATTTTGTTCACCGAATTTGGTTCAAATCGAATTTTTCGGTCGCTACTAAGGTGGTGTATCGTATTCTTCAGGGTGAGCGTCGAGGTATTCAACTGGAAATCTCGCCTCCTCATAAACGGGTTTCCCATGATTCCATCTTCTTCGTCAGGCAGATAATCGTCTGGTATAATGACGAATTCGTCCTTTGGCCCCATGTGAGTTAGTACAGCAATTTCATTCGCGGAATTTAGCGCTTTGCCAGTCTTAAAGGAAATTTTGCGTTTGATAATTGGACAAATTTGTTTATCCGATGGATAAATAACCTTCCGTTTTACGAGGTTTATTGATGCACCTGTATCGACCATAAGGGCTACTCCTTGCTTTGTTTCTCCAAATTTTATTACAGCACACTGTAGTCACCCCTGTGAAACTAAACATACACGGGCTCCTGTTGGCACTCGTCCTCTAGTTCGTCCTCCTGTCCCTTTATTTCCTCTTCCTCTGACTGGAGTTCCTCTGACGTGCAATTGACTTGGTCGTTGGGCGGTTTGTCTTTGAGGCTGGCGTTTTGAAAATTTGCGTCTTGCTTATTGCCGTTAGTATTACGGCGTTGGTCGTTCTGTGGTCGGCGCGGAGCGTAGCAGTTCCGGCTGTAGTGTCCCCTGGTTCCGGAATTATGACATACTGCTTGTTGTTCATGGGCGGTCCGATGTGTGTTACAGGTGTGGCATTCACATCTCTGGAGTTCTTTATCTTCATCTTGTTCCGCTTCATCGTGGTGGTGGACAGACGGTGGTGGTCGAGGAGTTGACCTTGGCGAGTTCGTCAAGGTTCTTTGTTGTACCTGGAATCTTCGCGTATCTGATGCGCTGCCTGGCCCGTAAATTTGGGACTTGTTCCAAAACGTGGGTTTCGAGGCTGTGTCGTTACTGTTCATCAGCTGTTGTTGATGCATTCGGAAATTCAATTCCTCGCCTTCGGCTTCTTTCGCGGCCTTCTGGGCTTCTAGTAACTTGAAGTACTGACGGTTTTTGACTTGATGGAATATCCTCGGATTAAGTCCATATAGATAGTACTGGCACACTCTATTTTCGAGGTCTTGAAGATTAGGATCGATGTTCGCTCGTAGTTGTTGATTCGAGAAGGCAGCTACGAGGTCTTGGTAGATCTGATTGAATTTGAGATTGTAGGCGTCCACAGTGTCGCCCTTTTGGCCTGTTCTGCCAAGCTCCATTTCCACAGTGGTGGCACTTTTCTCGACAATAACGGCTGATCTTATGACTTCGAGTAAAGTTGGGATTGTACGAGGTCTCCTCTGGTTGATGGTCTTCTGAAGAGCTCCTCCTGTCTTCAAGCTGATTACCATGCTCAAAAACGGGAAACGTTGGGTTGGCATAACTACCATATCGGCGGCTTTTACTTGCATGATCCAAGCGTGTACGTCTACCTGCTTTTCCTTCCAGTCTGCAATCAATCATCTTGATGGCTTGAAACGCGGGTAGGAAATCTTGGATCGCATAGGGCTCGTCCACTGGGCGATTTGGTTCTCCGGGGTATCTTCCGGCAGCATCGGGGCGTAGGCTGACATCATTCAAGTAAGCTTCTGTTCGTGCATACGGGCCTGGGTCTCTTGGATTCCGAGGGGGAAGCATGTCTCGGGGTGGCGCAGTTGCCGGTAGTTGAATTCTTGTTTGGTTTCTTCGCGCAAGTTCCTCAATGTTTCTCATCATCTCTTGCTGTTGGCGTAAAGCTTCGGGATCACTCAGCAACTGGGACATACTGAACGGCACAGTGTCCGGACGACGATGTGGTAAAGTAGCAGACATTTCCAAGGCTCTTCGAAGTTCATCCTCTTCTTGCTGTTCTAGACGACGACGCGGGACGTTGTTACGGGTATTGCTACCAGTACCTCGTGGGATTTCGGGATCCGTCGGACCATTAGGCCACTGTGGACTAGGCCTTGGTGTAAGGCGTACGTTCGGCATCCGTGATAAACGTCAGCTTTCCTCGAGAACGCGTTGCAGTGTCGAATCCGTATCCGACAAGATATCATGGTTTACATTGGCTCGCGCGGTGGAGAATCGGTCGTTTTCTAATGAGCGATTTTGGTGAAGGATCGGTATTGGCATCGCATTTATACCTTGATGGTCCGAGTCTGAATTGGCTGGGGAGCCCACCTCATTGATGCGCGGTGTCGGTGGCAGCAATCGGTTTTGAGCGAGCCCGTATAATGCCGAGTAACGTGGTGGGTTTGTTACGATTGAGGGAGCTATCTGAGTAGGACCTTCCACCTCTGATTCAACGAGACGCGCGGTATCTAGTTGAATTCGCGGTATCGCTCCGGTATGGTTTCCGGGCGGTCTCAAAATATTAGAAACATTCGGATCATCGCTAGTTGTTAAGCGATAATAGTTATTGATTGCTTCTCGATTGGTATTACTATTTGTAAGAGCTTCCTCTTGACGGTTTTCTTCGGTTAATTGGTTATTCGGTTGTTGCATTTCCTGAAACATTTGGTTGGTGACGCTTTCAAGCGTGTCTTCGGGACGCGGAACTGTTTCAGAGTTTCGATTTATTTCTACATTATTGCGACGAATGAAGTCGTGTTCACGGCGTTCTTGATTTCTCAATTGAATAAAACGAGTAACCTCTTCTATAGGCAAATCTTCGCGGCGAGCAAGTTGACGCGCAGTTAACCTCTCTCCGTTTAATTGCTCTAGACCAAGACGGTATCTGCCCATTGCAGTTAAATCATTACGTTCGGTGGCTTCTTGTAGCCTATTCACAAGCTGAGTCATTTGGTTCGTCAAATCCCAAAATCTCTCTTTAAACCGGGATTCAGAAGTGACGGATTGTCCATCTTCTGCAGTCTCAACAATAGTGGAAGGTACTGCCGATCTCCGGTCATTGTTTTCGTTCACGTCCATTGTGAATTTATACATTTTTTTTTTAAATTTACCTTGAGTCAAGCTTTGACTTTATTTATTTGAATGATTCAAGTTTGACCATCAAATTCTTAGTTTCGATCACGATTTGTCCTTCGATAAGTTTATGGTGACTCGAGTAAGTAACAAAATGCTTGTACTTACGCTAGGAGTAGCCAAATTGAGGTGTGAAGCATCACACTCGAAGATCGTGGTAGCCGTCGGTACGAGGCTTCGATGTCCTGGAGTCTCTGACAGGCACCGGGGGCAAGAATATGAGAGCGGTTCGAGTCTGAGTGTCCTTATTCTCACTTCACTTCACTTAGACGGTTTAAACGCGAAGTTTATTGTATCTAAGGAGTGCAGAATTTTATACTTGCTTCCTTTCCAATAAATACACAAGTTTACTATGGGAATTGTCCAGTGTAGAATCAGGCGGTCTACACTCAGTCCCTGGTTATCAAGCGGTCTACACGCAGTCCTTGATTGTCTACGCAAGGCGGCCTTTCACTCTATCCCTTGCTAGGTACAATTCGTAATAATTACTTATAAACGCGTAGCCGAAGGTTCGCGCGTGAATTTATTGGGCTTATGCACTCACTTCCAAAGTTCGTCACTATGATCCGGCCGTTTGATACGCGCGCCGCGTTCGTTGGTTTGAACCAGATTCCTGGCAGGATCGCCGAATTTGTCATGCAAATATTTCGCAACGATTATTTATGTATTTATATATGTTTATTCAAACAGAGAATTGAATGATGATTAATAACAAAAATGGTAAAAGGAAGTGTTAACGTTATATTATATTGAATTAGACGTGCGTTACGCCTGAAAGCAGTATTAAGACTGCTCGCACGGCCTCTCGCCGGGCTCGGCGACAGTGCATATGAAGTGCATAATCGCGTAATTTGAGCACTGCTGCCGATAAGAAAGCCGAGCGCATAAGGCGGGCCACGCTGCATGATAAATTTTGCACTCATCCAAATGATCCCCGGCATGTTCCTACGAGAGGATATAAACTGTTACATTTCATTAGAAATGTTCCAGCTCCATCACAGCAGCTAATTGCGCGTCAACTTGTGTACTGCAGGACACATAAACATCGACATTTCGAACGCACATTGCGGTCCACGGATACAATTCCCGGACCACGCCTGGCTGAGGGTCGTTTAACAACGACGGACTGCTTCGTAGGCAACGGTGCTTTGAAAACCCCCCCGGGGGAACAGCGCACCGTGCCTTCGCGAGCGAATGACTGGGCGTTCGCAGCCCGTGTCGCGCGCCGGTCGCGCGGCAACGGGTCGCGTCGCCTCAAACGAACACGTATGTCATGGTCACGACGCGTCGCCGCAGATCGCAAGGTCGAGCTGTCGCTGCCGTTCGTCACGTTTCGGTGCTAGCGATAGTCGAGAGAACGAACAAATTCGGCACGGCGACACACAGACCACGCGCGGTCGGTATGCTGCTCATGTGATAAAGTTCCGTCCACGCTTCGCCGCGGGGGGGCCTCTCGAGTCTCCCGTACGGCGGGCGTGTTTGCGGTCGTTTCCGTGTCTCGAACGTACGAAAGATACGTTGTGTCCTCGTCCGTGTCGACGGTGCTGTTCTTGAACGAACGGCCGTTGCCAACGACGGACTCGCGATCTTACGACGACCTCAGATCAGGCGAGACTACCCGCTGAATTGAAGCATATTACCAAGCGGAGAAAAAGAAACTAACTAGGATTTCCTTAGTAGCGGCGAGCGAACAGGAAACAGCCCAGCACTGAATCCCGCGGTTCTGCTGCCGGGAAATGTAGTGTTTGGGAGGATCCACTTATCCCGGTGCGTTGGCCCGCGTCCAAGTCCATCTTGAATGGGGCCACTTACCCGCAGAGGGTGCCAGGCCCGTAGTAACCGGGACGCGCCACGGGAGGATCTCTCCTCAGAGCCGGGTTGCTTGAGAGTGCAGCTCTAAGTGGGTGGTAAACTCCATCTAAGACTAAATATGACCACGAGACCGATAGCGAACAAGTACCGTGAGGGAAAGTTGAAAAGAACTTCGAAAAGAGAGTTCAAGAGTACGTGAAACCTTTCAGGGGTAAACCTGAGAAACCCGAAAGATCGAACGGGGAGATTCATCGCCAGCGACGCAGGCTTCGCCGCGGCTCGTGATGTCGGGACCTCGCGTCCACGGCACTCGGTCGCGGTGCAATGTCCGGCGGCGCCGGCGTGCACTCCTCCCCTAGTAGGACGTCGCGACCCATTGGGTGTCGATCTAAGGCCCGGTCGGCTGCCTGTCTCGGCGTTCTCGTCGGGGCAGACCCCCGGTTGCCCGTCCGGCTGCCCGGCGGTACCCGCACAGTATAATGCCGCATTGAACTGCGTCGGGCCCGCCGCAAGCGCGGTCAGCGATTCCCGGTGGTCGGACCTAGCGCCTTCCCCGGGCCTGGCCAGCTGTTGGCTGGCGGTGTCCTCTTGCTGGCTCGTTCGAATTATTAAATACCGGTCGGCGACGCTATTGCTTTGGGTACTTTCAGGACCCGTCTTAAAACACGGACCAAGGAGTCTAACATGTGCGCGAGTCATTGGGACGAGCAAACCTAGAGGCGAAATAAAAGTCAAGGTCAGCCCAGCGCTGACCGAGGGAGGATGGGCCGCGTCACGATGCGGCCCCGCACTCCCGGGGCGTCTTATTCTCACTGCGAGAAGAGGCGCACCCAGAGCGTACACGTTGGGACCCGAAAGATGGTGAACTATGCCTGGTCAGGACGAAGTCAGGGGAAACCCTGATGGAGGTCCGTAGCGATTCTGACGTGCAAATCGATCGTCGGAACTGGGTATAGGGGCGAAAGACTAATCGAACCATCTAGTAGCTGGTTCCCTCCGAAGTTTCCCTCAGGATAGCTGGCACTCGCGTACAAAACGTACACGAGTCTCATTCGGTGAAGCGAATGATTAGAGGCCTTGGGGCCGAAACGACCTCAACCTATTCTCAAACTTTGAATGGGTGAGATCTCTGGCTTGCTTGAACTGTAAAGCCACGAGATCTCGGATCAGAGTGCCAAGTGGGCCACTTTTGGTGAGCAGAACTGGCGCTGTGGGATGAACCAAACGCCGAGTTGAGGCGCCAAAGTCGACGCTTATGGAATACCATGAAAGGCGTTGGTTGCTTAAGACAGCAGGACGGTGGCCATGGAAGTCGGAATCCGCTGATGAGTGTGTAACAACTCACCTGCCAAAACAACTAGCCCTGAAAATGGATGGCGCTGAAGCGTCGCGCCTATACTCGGCCGTCAGCGGCATACGAGGCGGTCTAGGCCGTCATGAAGCCCTGACGAGTGGGAGGGTCGCGGCGGTGTGCGCAGAAGGGTCTGGGCGTGAGCCTGCCTGGAGCCGCCATCGTTGCAGATCTTGGTGGTAGTAGCAAATACTCCAGCGAGGCCCTGGAGGACTGACGTGAAGGAGGGTTTCGTGTGAACAGCCGTTGCACACGAGTCAGTCGATCCTAAGCCCCAGGAGAAATCCGATGACGATGTTGGTGTATTTCTATGCCTGACACGCGCGTCGTGACGCCGGTGATTGTGCGAACGTCGGGCCTCGCTTGGCGTTCCCCCCGGCGTGGGCGCGCGCGGTTTGAAATGTGACACACCCGTCGGGCGAAAGGGAATCCGGTTCCTATTCCGGAACCCGGCAGCGGAACCGTTTACAAGTCGGGCCCTCGCAAGAGAGTTCGTCGGGGTAACCCAAAAAGACCTGGAGACGCCGTCGGGAGATCCGGAAAGAGTTTTTTTTTCTGTATAAGCGTTTGAGTTCCCCGGAATCCTCTAGCAGGGAGATAGGGTTTGGAACGCGAAGAGCACCGCAGTTGCGGCGGTGTCCGGATCTTCCCCTTGGACATCGAAAATCCAGGAGTGGGCCACGTGGAGGTCTCGCGCCGGTTCGTACCCATATCCGCAGCAGGTCTCCAAGGTGAAGAGCCTCTAGTCGATAGACTAATGCAGGTAAGGGAAGTCGGCAAATTGGATCCGTAACTTCGGAATAAGGATTGGCTCTGAGGATCGGGGCGTGTCAGGCTTGGTCGGGAAGCGGGTTTGGCTGACGTACCGGGCCTGGGCGAGGTGATGGTAACAACCGGATCCGAGCTCGGTCCCGTGCCTTGGCCTCCCGCGGATCTTCCTTGCTGCGAGGCTTCGGCGGCGGTTTGATGTTGCCGTCGTCCTTTTCGGCCGCCATTCAACGGTCAGCTCAGAACTGGCACGGACTGGGGGAATCTGACTATCTAATTAAAACAAAGCATTGCGATGGCCCTAGCGGGTGTTGACGCAATGTGATTTCTGCCCAGTGCTCTGAATGTCAACGTGAAGAAATTCAAGCAAGCGCGGGTAAACGGCGGGAGTAACTATGACTTTCTTAAGGAGAGTATATGGCCCGCCGCGATACCAGACGTGACTGACGTACACGCTTCCGCTGAATCGTCTCGTTGCTGCAGCCAGGCGGTGTGCTGGGAATAAACCAGCAACCACTACAAAATGTGGCCACGCTTGCGGGGTGGTGCTGAACTCTCCAGCTTCAAGCTGGGGACGACGGCTAAGCCTGTGCGAAAGAGTGGTTCAAGCCCGAAGCAAGCAGACATACTGTCTGTCTTGCGCTCGTGCTTTTCTCGTTAGTGACCCTCGAACACGGACTCCCGGTCTAGAACCGGTTGTCAACAACAGCAAGCGCAAACCATAGGAGGTAAGGGTCCCTCCTCATGGTGCATGTATGCCGCTCCAGCGCTACAACGCGCGCTGTTTGTGGTGCCTGGCAAGCACCCTGACGCCAGCCAATGTGCTGGACCCAGGCACATTCCCCTGTGAAGTGACCAGGGGGCCTCGAAACCAGAGTGGGTACTCTTCTTTTCAAGGATCGGCGGTTAGAGAGACAACCGGTGCGCTCGGCACGGACCGCCGTAAGCGTCCCGGTTTAGATGCTGCCGCAAAAGCTCAAGTAAGCGCGGATAAACGGCGGGAGTAACTATGACTTTCTTGAGGAAAGTATATGGCCCGCCGCGATACCTGACGTGACTGACGTACACGCTTCCGCTAAATCGTCTCGCCGCTGCAGCCAGGCGGTGTGCTGGGAACAAACCAGCAACCACTACAAAATGTGGCCACGCTTGCGGGGTGGTGCTGAACTCTCCAGCATCAAGCTGGGGACGACGGCTAAGCCTGTGCGAAAGAGTGGTCCAAGCCCGAGGCAAGCAGACATACTGTCTGTCTTGCGCTCGGGTTTTCCTCGTTAGTGACCCTCGAACACGGACTGCCGGTCTAGAACCGGTTGTCGATAACAGCAAGCGCAAACGGTAGGAGGTACAGGTCCCTCCTCGTGGTGCATGTGTGCCGCTCCAGCGGTACAATGCGCGCTGTTTGCGGTGCCTGGCAAGCACCCTGACGCCAGTCAATGTGCTGGACCCAGGCACATTCCCCTGTGAAGTGACCAGGGGGCCTCGAAACCAGAGTGGGTACCTTTCCTCTTCAGGATTGGCGGTTGGAGAGACAACCGGTGCGCTCGGCAAGGACCGCCGTAAGCGTCCCGGTTTGGATGCTGCTGCAAAAGCTCCTGGTGACCGGGGGGGACCTCGGCATCAGTATTTATCTGAGCACCATGGATCGTATCCTACACGATGCCTCGGAGGCGGCTGACACACCCAACGCCGCTCGGGATGTGTCAGTCGTGGCAGAGTTAATTGCCGAAGGTGCGGATGTAGCGGCGGGGAGTGATGCTGCCCTAAGTGATTAACCAGGCCCGTCCAACAGGCCACCTAGTCGTCCCCTCGTAGCGGGCCGGAGCGCGAGGGCAGACGACCCTAATCTTATTCGTGCCACAGAGCGCTTCGTTCTGGTTGGGGCGCTGCGTAAAGTACAGCGTTGCCCAAAATGCTTGCAACACGGTCAGACCATAATCTGTATCGAAAGCAAGCAGCCTGACAAGCACATCAGAGAGGAGCATCCCACGGTCTGCACTCTCTGGCAGTGCGAGGTCTGCAACCGAACTTTCGACAGGGTCCATGGGTGGCGCATACACATAACGAAATGTGCGCCTTAACAAGTGAACGAAGCGCCGGAACCGTTTCCCTGCGCCCTCTGCGACCTGACTTTCGAGACTCAGAGGGGTCTGTCTACACACGAGAGACATGTACACCCCGTCTTGAGGAACGAAAAGCGAGTTGCAATCGCGGAGAAACCGGCGGCTCCAAGCGGCCGAAAGGCCACGGTCTGGTCGGAAGAGGAACTCCAACTCCTGGCTACACTTGAGCTGCGTTTTGGCGCCGAGCGCCTCATAAACGTAAAGCTCAGCGAGTTCTTTCCCGACCGATCGTACAAACAGATATCGGATGCACGCCGGCGAATCCGCGATCAAAAGGAACGTAGAGCGCGAGCCGGAGCAGAGCCAACCCATGAGAAAGAGGACCAGGACCACAATCCTGTTCCACCGAATCTGGGGGAAGCTGAAGACACTGCTGCGATACTGGCCGTGCATGTAACGAGTGAGCCTCTGGTACCCGATCGCCCTATAGGACCAGAGGACGCACCACTCATTAGAGAGGCCCGCAGGAATTACGGTGAGGCAGGCGAATGGTCCGAATGGACCAGCTCCTTACTGCGGCTTCTCGACGCTAACGACTTTTCGGAGCAAAGCATCGAGGCCCTGTATGACGGACTGGTACGCCGGATCAAGCCTGGCTCGAGAGCACCGAGAGGGCCGCGCTTGACACGTAGTCACCGTCGGGCGAGGCAGAAGCCACCCAACAGAACCGCTCGAAAGAAGTTCGCCTACGCCAGATGCCAGGACTTGTATAACAACAATCCGAAGCGTCTGGCAGAGGCAGTAGTGTCCGGCGATTTCTCTGTTCTGGAGCCTAGCCAAAGCCTACCTGTTGGGCCAACGCGACAGCTCCACGAGCAGCTCTGGGGCAAACCGGGACCAGACACAACTCTACCCTCTGGGGTAACAGAGTTTGTGTCGATCGAACGCCTTCTGATCCCGGTGACCGCTTTGGAAGTAGAGAGGAAACTCGCCAAGACCAGTTCTGGGTCAGCTGCTGGACCTGACGGAGTGACGCGAGCGGACCTCCAAACCAAGCAAGCGTGCGTTGCCCTCTCTAGGCTTTTCAATGTTCTGCTCCATGCCCGACACTATCCCAAGGCATGGAGAACGAACAGAACTACGCTTATCCCGAAAGCCGGCAAAGACGCCTCAGACGTTAAGAACTGGAAGCCAATCACCATCAGCTCGATGATCAGCAGGATATTTTCATCCTTGCTCGATCGTAGACTGAGAGGCGTCTTGACGCTGGACTGCCGGCAGAAGGGATTTACGGAGGAGAATGGCTGCCATGCGAACATTAAATTGTTGCAGGCGGCCCTATTGAACGCAAAAGTGGAGGGCGGCGTGATATCCATTTTGGATGTCGCAAAAGCCTTTGACACTGTCCCTCACTCCTCCATCGCGCAAAGCCTGGAGAGAAAGGGTATCCCACCGTCGATTGCCGCCTATGTGGCCGATATGTACAGGGGCTGCGGCACGACCATCAAGTCGCAGGATGGCGAGGTACAAATTGAACTGTTGAGAGGAGTAAAGCAGGGCGACCCGCTGTCCCCTCTCATCTTCAACCTCGTCATCGAACCCCTGCTTGAACGCCTGCAGAGCGAGACGTTGGGCATATCCGTGAACAACCAAAACCTATCGGTGCTGGCGTTCGCGGATGATCTTGTCCTCTTGTCAAGCGACGCAAAAGCGGCACACCGGCAGATCAAGACGGTGAGTGAGTACCTGGAGAGACTCGGCATGCAGCTCTCTGTCGAGAAGTGCGCTTGCTTTGAGTATGTCCCAGGTGGCAAGACCTGGTTCCTCAGGGACCCGCACATTACGGTTCATAATCGAGCAGTTCCGTATGCGCCACCCGAGGACGCCCTGCGATATATTTGGGGGTGAAGGTCTCGCCCTGGAGCGGCATACTCAACGCGTTTGAAATTAGGCCTCTGGAGGAGGCAATCGGGAGAATCCGAGCGCTTCCTCTCAAGCCAATGCAGAAGATCGATCTTCTGCAAAATTATATTCTGCCTCGGTTCACCTACGGCTTGATTAGCAGTCCTCCCCCTAGGGCCACTCATCAACGAATCGATCGGTTGATCCGTACCAGTGCTCGGGAGATCCTGCACCTCACGCCCTCGACCAGTGAAAAGTTTCTTCACACTCCGAGGCGCGAGGGGGGCTTGGGTCTTCCCGAGCTGGGAAAGATAATATACATAGCAGTCCTGCGCAATGCCATCAAGGCACGGGACTCCGTAGACCCGATCGTGAGTGGAGCCCTCGGATCGGAGGACTCGCAAAGGCGGCTTGAGACATACGCCAAGGCACTGAGACTCTCCTGGCCATTGTCTCTGCAAGAGCTCGATCTTTACAAGACCAGGCTCAAGCAGGGCTATCGTCAGAGCTGGGCCAAACAGGTCTGGCAGGGACAGGGAGTCGATGACGTTGCAGCCCAGCCAATCGCAAACCAATGGCTGAGGCAAAGCGGCCTCATGAAACCGTCCAGGGTGATTTATGGCATCAAGTTGCGAACCAACACGGTTCCGACGAGAGCCTTCATAAAGCTGAAGGACGGCAGAGTGTACGCCGCTTGTAGGCTATGCCAGGGGCCTGATGAAACTCTGGGGCACATTCTTGGCCAGTGCGTCCACACTAAGGCTAAAAGAATGGTACGCCACGATGACCACGATGAGATAGAAGATCTTCTGCGCGCTCGGCTGGCCGTTAGGTGTGCGGTGATGGTCGAGCCGCAAGTGGTTGTCCAGGGGAGTAGGCTCAAACCCGACCTCGTCGTTCATTCGAATGAGGAAGGGGTTCTCGTGCTCGACGTAACCGTCCGGTACGAGAACAGAGACTCCCTTGCCAGGGCAGCCACAAAGAAGATCGAGAAGTACACTCCATTATTGGATGTACTCAAGCGCCAACTCAACGCCCGCAAGGCTAGAGTTATTCCCATCGTGGTGGGCTCCAGAGGCGCGTTACCTGTCAGCACGGTCCAATCCCTGAAACAGCTCGGCTTCAGTAAGGGGGATCTGCTGACAATATCGATGATGGCTCTTCGGAGCTCCATCGATATACTAGGTACCTTCATGGATACCTAGCAGCCGGTCGGGCG
>NC_060235.2:11429311-11506811 GCF_021155775.2 Neodiprion pinetum
CCAAGGGACTTGTGAAAATTTTCGTCCGGGTCGACCGAAAGGCAATGCGCCGCGTCCCGGGGCCGATGGGACGACGGCAGACGGACCGACCCCCGATGCGGCGCGACGGGACACTTGTGAAAATTTCGGTCCGAGTCGACCGAGAGGCGACGCGCGGCGTCCCGGAGTCGATACGGGCCGACCGGACTTGTGAAAATTTCGGTCCAAGTCGAGCGAAAGGCGACGCGCGGCGTACCGGAGTCGATCCGGGCCGACGGGACTTGTAAAAATTTCGGTCCGAGTCGAGCGAAACGCGATGCGCCGCGTCCCGGGGACGATGGGACGACGGCGGACGGACGAACCCCCGATGCGGCGCGACGGGACACTTGTGAAAATTTTGGTTCGAGTCGAGCGAATGGCGACGCGCGGCGTCCCGAAGTCGATCCGGACCGACGGGACTTGTGAAACTTTCTGTCCGAGTCGACAGAAAGGCGATGCGCGGCGTCCCGGAGTCGATCCAGGCCGACGGGACTCGATGAAGTTTCGTTCCGAGTCGAGCGAAGGGCGATGCGCGGCCTCCCGGAGTCGATACGGGGCCGACGGCAGTTTGAAAATTGCGGTACGATTCGAGCAGAAGGCGATGCGCGGCGCCCCGGAGTCGATACGGGGTCGACGGCAGTTTAAAAATTTCGGTCCGATTCGAGCAGAAGGCGATGCGCGGCGTCCCGGAGTCGATACGGGGCCGACGAAACTTGATGAAATTTCGGTCTAAGTGGAGCAATAGGCGATGCGCCGCGTTCCGAATTCAATCAATGGCCGACGGGACTAGTGAAATTTTCGATCCGAGTCGAGCGGGAGGCAATGCGACGCGTTTCGAATGCAATCAACGGCCGACGGGACTTGTGAAATTTTCGGTCCGAGTCAAGCGGGAGGCGATGCGCGACCTCCCAAAGTCGATCTGGGCCGGAAGCCTGTCGGAACTTCGTCAAATGCGTCTCGGTAAATTTCGACCGGGTTTCCGGAGTTTCAAATTTTTTTAATAGCCGGCGGAGGTTTCGCCCCGTGAGCCGACGGTGCTACTACCGTATCGGCGCCGACGTCCTAGCGTCCAGGCTCCTGCTAGTAAGAGGAGCAAGTTGGTCGAGCTGACCTCCCGTCGTCCGCCGGCTACACCGTACCGGTATGTGCGCGCGCACGATCCGTACATCGGTGTAGACCATGAGCGGGCGTTCGCGGACCGTTTCGTGGCTCATACCAAAGAAACTACTGGACTCGTTTCACTGTATCATCGTCACTGCATTACCGCGAGTCCTCGTCTCAGACCGAATGGCCCTTGACGCGGTAGCAAGAAGTCTGGCTCCCATGAAACACGATAGCGAAACGTTTCATCGCACGCACAAACCTGCTTCTTTCTGAGTATATAATCGGAGATCAAAGATATATTCATGTTTCCCAGACGTTTTTAATCTAGCTGACATGTACTCGAGATTGTTCAAACGCTTATAAGCCGAGTGTGAAGGTGGCAGCACACGGAAACGAGGCTGCCTGCGGGCAGTCCCGAAACACACAGTAGACGCATCGCTGACCGGGCTGGGAGACCCGGCTGGCGATAGGTGGCGCACGTCCGAGCCGAGATTTTGTATCGAAGCTCCCTGGTTGATCCTGCCAGTAGTCATATGCTTGTCTTAAAGATTAAGCCAAGCATGTCTCAGTGCTAAATTGACGTGAAACCGCAAATGTCTTATTCAATCAGTTATGATTTCTTGGATCGTACATACATTTACTTGGATAACTGTGGCGATTCTAGAGCTAACACACGCAAACAGAGTTCTGACCACAGATGTAAGGAATGCTTTCATTAGATTAAAATCAATTGGCGGCGATTACGTCCCGTCCACCGTTCACCTTGATGACTCTGCATAACTTTGGGCTGATCGCACGGTCTCGTACCGGCGACGCTTCTTCCGAATGTCTGCCTCATCAACTGTCGATGGTAGGCTCTGCGCCTACCATGGTTGTAACGGGTAACGGGAAATCAGGGTTCGATTCCGAAGAGGGAGCCTGAGAAACGGCTACCACATCCAAAGAAAGCAGCAGGCGCGCAAATCTTCCGATCCCGAATCCGCGAGGAGGTCACGAAAAATAACGATACGTGCTTATCCGAGGCACCGCAATCGGAATGAGTACACTTCGAATTCTTTCACCAGGATCCACCGGAGGGCAAGTCTGGTGCCAGCAGCCGCGGTGATTTTACCTCCGGTAGCGTATACTGAAGCTGTTGCGGTTGAAAAGCTCGAAGGTGAATCTGTGTTCCACGCTGTCGGTTTACCACTCTCGTTATCGAACTGGCATGATTGTGGGACATACGACCACTGGGCTTAGCCCTTCGTGGCGGCTCAACCAATATCCTATGGCAATACATTTTACTGAGTGTCGAGGTGGGTAGCTACGTTCACACTCAACAAATCAGAGTGCTTAAAGCAGGCTATTTTTGTGTATATACTGTATGCATGGAATAATGGAATACGACCTTGTTGCTATTTTGTTGGTTTTCGGAACCCCAAAGTTGTGATCGATAGGGACAGATAGCGGCATTCATATTGCGACGTCAGAGTCGAAATTCATGGATCGTCACATGACGGACAGAAGCCAAAGCATTTGCCAAAAATGTTTTTTTTTAGTCAAGAATAAGAGTGAGATTTTCAAAGGCGATCAGATACCTTCCTAGTCCTAACCATAGACGATGCCAGCTGACGATTCGTTGAAGTTTCTTCGATGACTCGGCGAGCAGTTTTAGGGAAACCAAAGCCTTTGGGATTTTGGGGGAAGTATGATCTATTTTTTCTTTTGGAACGGCAGTAAGAATATCATCCACGTATCGAAAGTAGAACGGTTAATCAAAACCAAGATTGTTAATGCAAGACGTTTCCAAGTCTTCCATGACCAGGTCTGACAGGATTGGGGAGAGAGGAGATCCCATGGGCAAACCAAATTGTTGTGCATAAGTATCGTTATTAAATTTGAATATTGCGGAGTCAAAACATATTTTTAAAGCTTTATCAAGTTCAATAAGGGAAATTGGGATCTTATTTTCAAGAGAAGCCCAACGGTTGTTTACTGCACGCAATGCGAGATCTGTAGGAACGTTGGTGAAGAGTGATATTACATCTAGCGATATTAACGTATAATTGTCCGGGATAATCAATGTTTTTATTGTATCAACTACGAAAAAGCTATCTTCAACTCTCGAGGTGGGAGGTGTGATATTGGTGGTGAGCCATGAATTAATTGTCTTGGCTAAGGTATAGGTCGGGCTATTGACAAATGATACGATGATTCTTAATGGGACATCCTCTTTGGGAATTTTAGGTAGCCCAACGTTAACTAAAAATACGTTTACTTAATTGACCGATCACCAAGATTCTATAATAGATGAATAAAGGGAACCTAATACTCAAATTGAAAATTCATGTAATATTATATTTATTAAAATGATTTCTGTATTTCATGTCAGTGCGGTTCGAAACGTAGAAAATCTAATCCGGAGCGTAGATATCAGGAACGTAGATCATATCTTGTGACACAAGTTGAAAATCAACTTTCTCAAAATGCGCCTTAACGTCACAAATAGCTTCAAGGACAATCATGTTTTACAGTAATGTCAGTACATTATTACGAGGATATTGACTTATCAGATTCAAGATTGTATCCCTTGTTCCATCAAAATAAATGAATATCTGATTTTCAACGAAGTTGTTTAGAGAGATGGCAAGAAGATATGGATCATTGACGTAGGATCTGCGAACTAGTGATTGAGGACGAGTGTAAATGAAACGAAATGATTTTGAGATGGAGAGGGATACTGATTAACAATAACCGAGGTTTTTATTGATCTTGATGCGGCGATACAGACCGTATCGCACGAGAACGTTACACAGAGTAATGGTTTACAGAGCGAGAGAACACATAGATTACACACGTACATGATTTTGAGACAGTAGACCATACATGAGATACAGCTGATAGGTTTTGAGTCGCGACACGGGCAAGCGGCGAGGTTTGACGCAGATACAGCAAGTAAATATTGCACGCGAGTGTGCGTCCATGCGTGAGGAGGATTTTGAGTGTCGCGAGACACACATTCAACTAATTCGATACCTTGCCGAAACAGAAGTTCATGAAGATCGTTTTCCAAATAATATAATCCGATACAAAATCTAGTTCATAGTCCTCCGAACATCACCTTGTAACAAGGATATTTGGAAAGAGTCCCTGTGTTGCAGAAACCATTATAAAATTCTTGGTTTTCAATTCGTGCCACTGAATGACTTTTGCGTTTCAGGTTCCATTTCCGATCTCAGGATGAGGTTTTTTTTTTTGTTCCAGACAATGCTAACATGAAATAGAGACATAATTGCGATGAATGGAGATTCACAAGCTTTCAGTCTTAGCATAGGACCCCGTAAAGAGTGTAAAATTGGATTTGATTTTAAGCTATCGATAAATTGCATTGTAATAAAAAAGTGAGCGAGTAAGTGAATCCTATAGCAGACCAAGTGATTATTTGCAAAGCAACGTGCACTAGTAAGTGAATACATACTTTACACTTCACTCGGGTTCCACGAGACCGAAGCACGGGTGATAACTGCAACTAGCTAGCCAGATGACACCGTCAACTGAGATTAAGTTTAAATACATTTTTAATTGAAGTTATTTAACATTTCTAGATTTGGATTGGTTCAGTTTGCCTCACAAAATTTAACCCTAAAATCTAATGGAGGACTTGGAGAACTATTTATCTGAATTTATTGCCAAAGAGAGTGAAAGTAAGCGTCAAAGTAAGATACCAAATTGAATGGTATAAAGTTTGAAAAACAATTCTGGTCAATAATAATGCTTGAATTACAATGTTGCACAGAGTGATTCCTCGGTAGAATGAATTGGCAGCAACGGTTAAGTAACAAACTTATCGCTATTGGCTCGATCGAAGCAAAATGATGAGATATTCAGCCAGTATGATCTGTAGTGTATCCCGTTCTTTAATTTTGCCTCAACTGATGTTAAGAAGGTGGCGATGACCTCATGAAATTCACTCTGACACCTGATGTCTGACGGAACAACCAGGTTTGATTGTTGTAATGATTGCACCGCTTCAGAAACCAGGATCCTTGCCACCGAAACGTTTTGACCATCAGGTAAGCCATATTTTTCCTCGTGTTAATCAAAGTTCAAACTTTGAGCCTGCTGAAAAAAAAAAAATAATTTTATCATTAAATCCATGTTAACATATTATAATAGTCGAAGATCACGGAATTAGAAATTTACTTACATGCTTCCATGTCTGACAACTTTAATTCCGCTAGACGATGAATTATTTCGTACCTGAAAATATTGGAAGCTATTATTATCAGATAGGAGCTTTCGATAGTTTTGGATATTACCTTCTAATAAAATGCACGAACCAAATCGTGAATGAAACGCATTTTTAATCTGACGTAAATGAAGAATCTGTTCACAATAAACGTTGTTTTCACTTGCCTACCTCTGTTTGTCCAGATTCCCACTTGGTAATGACATTTCACATTGAATTTCAGATTTTTATTTCGATAAATAACACCCAATTTCTGTATCATTTGATACATGCTTTTTCGTTGAATTCTTTATTGCGTCAGTTGAATATTTTCCGATATCGACCACGGTATTGCTTAACGATACTATTCTTCTTAGAGAACTCACGCTACGTAAGAATAAACAACAATGAAACCTCAATCCGCGGTTTTATGCGCGAGAGATTTACAGCTCCTGAGTATTATTTGATTTTGTGTACGTTGGCCCCCTGAAATCATTTTTCATTAAATGATTACTCAAAATTCAGAAAAAAGTTAGCTTATCGCCTAATTACCTTTGCTTTCTTTTCTATCGTGTGACAGCTGAGTCAACCCATGATGAAACACTTACTTTCATGATCGCTTCATCTACATTATTATATTTTCGCTTTACAGCCTCTGAAACGATAAAATTTACTCAATTATTTATTACACATTCTTATCGTCATATCGATACGATCAACTTTGCACTATTGATTTTAATTAATTATGATTTACCATGAATGCACTTGCATAACATTATATATTTGAAGCTTTTATTTTTCTCCATTGTGATTTTATTTTTTTCTTGTCCTTTGTAGAAATATTTAACTAGAACCTCGTCAATAACCAGTCTAAGTAATATTGTGATTATCCCGTCACGGGAATTTTCACCTTTTATTTTTTTCATGTATGTAATCTGTAAAAATGTTATACATAGCAGTATATTTTTTATTTGTTAATAAATATTACAAAAACATGAGTTGTGCAGTTTATACGTGCTTAAAGGTATATAAGGCTCGAATCGAAGTACGTTAGCGTACGATAATCAAGCGTTTTACACACGGAGTGTTATGATATTATTTTCTCGCATTAGTATCGAAATGTACTATACTTATAATTAATATACAGTATAGCAAATAATTGTGAATAAAATTGCACGTCGTCTGGGAGGTAATATTACTGTCATAGAATTATAAGAATTACCGGAGCTGTCGCATTTTTCTTTCTCATCAATGCTGTTCCAACAGCTTCCATAGTTTCACTTTTATCATCCACCGGAAACAACTTTTCAATCAATATTCTTTCTGATGCTGATAGTTTTGTACATCCTTCACTCTCATTCGTTCTTCCAGTCTTAATATTTTTCAATTTGTTTTCAAGCTCAGTTTGGTTAACGTTAATTTTATTTAACAGTTGTATCAGGACTTCTTGTCCTTCTATAAATAAGTTAGATTTATTTGCAAACTGTACATTATTTACGATTATAAGATTCAGAGTATCACGATATTTAATTATAACAACGTTTAAAGAAAGTGTCAAAGAGTATAAATTATTATGATTTTGTACTCACAAAGCAGTTGATCTAATTTACTGTTAATATCATTAGACTTGTTATCAATTGACTGTACATTTAGATTATCCGATGAATTTTCCTTGCTAGCTAAAGCGTCTTTGTTTTTACGACTGTCAGATTCTAATTATTTAGAAATACTAGAGGCTTCGCCCCTGCCTCACTATATCCTTATACAGTGTCTGTTAGACAGGTGAATTTATTTATGCTGATTTGATGACAGGTCTGCAACTGTTGAATCTTGCTGTAGTTATTATTTTCCCCATAGTAGAAGAAATTCATAGCTTTGCTATAAGTAGAATTTCTATGGCTTCAGACAAATTAAAAACTCGTTATGATATTCGAGCCAGGGATATAAAATTAATCCCGGAGATTCTGTCTGGCACTTTCAACCTCGAAGACAGAAAGGACGATGTCCGAAACTACAAAGAAACTGGAAAGGCTTTACTTGGTGGTCAACCGGATCAAGGATTTACAGGATCCGAAAAAACCTATTTCTTCTCTGATATAACTCTCCTCGAGTTCTGTTTCATTACTTCTGCTGACATGTTTGCCAGTATGATATATTTGAAACGATACTCAGTCTCACCTCTGCGTGTCGATCTTGAGTGCCGTATACACAATACGCCAGCGGGCGAAAAAGACAAATCCCGTCGGGAATCATCTTGATAATTCTCGTTTGCATGTTTATTTTTTGCGTGTCAGAAACAGATACCCATAAAGATATTTGTCAAAGATTGTCATAAACAGCCGATGACAGCTGTCAAAGGAAGTTTTGTTTGCTAGATGCTTTTTGTTTTGTTTTCGGCCTCTCACTCCACCGCCAACTTCATGCGTATACTATTGTTATTACAATCTTTTTGATACTATTGTTATTATAATCTTCTTCGCCTGTTGTTACTTCTTTTTCATTTGTTCAGAACTTTTTTATTAAATAGAGAGATGCCAAGAGATTATCTTGAAAGTTAACACTCGGTCACCGCCGACTCGGCACCACTCACGTTCTTCGTCTGTTTTTCGCAGGCTGGCCATCCGATATTTAATTTCAAACTGCGAAAGGTCGAAAATCGAAAAAAGTCCTTAAAGCTTATCACATTAGGTGTGATCACCCATAAAAATTCAAATTATCATTTACGGACGATTTGACAGGAAATGCCCCATACATTAAATGAAAACATAATCGTCGTCGTCGTCGATGCAATCACTTTTCGGCCTTTCGCAGTTCAGAATTAAATATGGGATGGCCAGCCGGCGAAAAACAGACGAAGAACGTGAGTGGTGCCGAGTCGGCGGTGACCGGGTGTTAACTTTCAAGATATTCTCTTGGTATGTAATATTAACATGTATTACATTTACATCATTTTAGGAATTATTATATAGTATATATGTAGGGAGATCTCGATTCAGAGACTTGCAGGAGATGAATTGTGGGAGTGTGGGTTTAAGATAACAACACGTGTTGTTGCAGTAATCAACTGTTATTAACAATAATACAATAATAAGTTACAGACGAATATCCAGTACAAGTATTCGTTTTAACATACCTGAATCAACACAATTTGTCGGTATAGCAAAGGTAGTCGTGAGTGCGTGCCTGTGTCGTAGCACAGCTTGTCAACGACTGCCCGGTGCCGTCAGTAGCGAGTGTCTCGGTCGCCTGCCCGCTAGTCACATGATCAGCGGACCAGGCGGCTAGGTTTGAGCAAGGCGTCAAACTTACATATATTCCATGAAAAAGGCTTGGCGCGACTGGCGACTGTTTTCAGGTAAAACGCGCTCTTGATCTCGTTGTCATTAAAACAATTTTTCTCAAGAATCAAGTGGAATTAATAGATGTTTAGCCACTATTCTGATAGTTTTATTTGACTTTTTTAACTCCAATTTTACTTGCGGATTGTTCTCGTAAACAATGTAACCAAACATGAGGTTGTCTTGATATATCGAAAAGCACGATATACAAATTTTCACAAATATCATAACCAACGATTACTGCATTTGTTGAAGGTATAGTACACATTAATTTTCATGATAAAGAAATTAATAGCTATTATCTGATATATATTTCACACTATTAATTATATTCGATATTTCAAGCGCTCATCGAACAAGTTCAACTATTAGTGAACATACTGAACATACTGGTGTGCCTGCGCTCTCTCTTTCTCCCCTCATCATAGCGAAGACCATGTAGAGTGCGACGGTATGGTGAGAGAGGAAACGTGCAAATGCAGTATCTCAATTTTATTTATTTATACCCTACAAACTATTAACGTTTCCATTATGAAAATGTAAAAATTCATTCAATTTAATATTACCTTTATTTGCAAACGAAATTGTTTTAACGAAGGTAAGTTGAAGAAAGAGCGTCTTTATTCGAAAATAAGAACGTAATTATACTAATGAAGCCAACAAGTGCCTTTTTCATGGACTAAGTTAATAAATACTTGTTCATATTGGAATATTAAGAACCAATTCTCAATACCTTTGTTGCGATTTAGATTTTGCATATTGCAAGCTAAACCATCTCCATCTGGATTTTCCTCGTGTAAACATTCGTGATCTTCATTAATTTCCTCATGTAAACGTTTGCCATCTTGATTTTCCTCACGCGAAAGTTCGCTAAGTATATCATCTTCATTAGAATCATCGCCATCTGAACGATTGCTATGTTCATTATCCTCCCGTGAATTATCGCCATTTAAATTATCTTTATTAACCAATTTGACATCCTTTGATTTTTGCGTTTTTTTAATTTTCTTGGACCTAACAAATTTACCGACGACTAGTGATGGCGGTTTATCGTTCTTTAATTGTGGAATGCGTGGCTTCTTTGCAGACGGTGCAACACAGTCTTGCATAACCCGTTTTATACTACGAAATGTTCTAGACTGCTTTAATTTCTCTTCGTCACTGGGTTCAGTAACATCTTCGATGCTATTGTTGGTAACACTGCTAGTAAGAGCAGACAAGAGGTATAGAGGTTGGCACGAGAGTAGTCGAGTAGGGAGAGTCGAGAAGAACGGACAAGTATTGTCGGCCGGTGGTTTGCCACGAGAGATCGAGATATAATAAACGAGAATAAACCTAGAACTAGTTATCCAGTCAGTACTGTTAAGTTTTGTGTCGGTAATAATAAATGACATAATATTCATCGTCATCGAGCTGCAACAGAGTGATCATTAATAACCAACCCGATCCAATCCCTAGCCAGCCGCTAACACTATTTACTTTAGATTCACGTATCGCATCATCATAATTATCTGAAAACATGTTGTTGACGAATATTAAATAGTATATCCACGCATGGGCTGTTCTTTACAGATTAACTAAATTAACTCCTTCACTTTTGCATAAATAAATTTTTTACTTTTTCAAGTATTCGCATTATTTTATTTATTTATTTATCTTTTCTACTTATTGTACGAAAAAACGTTGATTCAAACTACGTACTTTATAAAGAACAGATCATTCATTATCGGTTTACAAGTACTCTTGTAATACATATTTTGTTAAGCGTACCATTATACATATTTAACGATTCTTGTAAATGTGCATTTAATCCAGTTATCTTGTGGATCGTCTAATTCTCTGACACATTTGTTCAAGTCAACGTCATTCGGTGGCATTGAGATAGTCATTTCTCCTTTGTTCATCCATTTGCTGGGATAAACTTTTTTTCTTGTTATCACGATCTGCTATTATTACAAATTTTTTCGCCATGTTTTTGATGCTTAATACCCTTAAGTACGTGTAAAGAAAATCGCGACTCTCGTCTACTCGTATCGCCGCTTCTCTTACGGTCGCGATCTATGTTACCGACGTTAGGAGGAAAGAGACTAAAGGTAAACAGAACTACATACAGAATTACATTGATTGGAATAACAGCTTCGAATGTTGTTTCTTTCGATTCTACAGGAAAGATTTAAGGAAATGAACCATATTGTACGTAGTGTGAATAAAAAAAATCTTTTGATTCTACAGAGAAACGCAATTCAACCTTCATTCTAACCTCAAAACGGGATAAAAATAACCCATAGCACATGTATAAATATTTGTTTTTAATTATGAACTTCCAAATAAATACTATGTAATATGTGCAGATAATATTATAATTTGAGAAAAAATATTATTTTCAACAATTTACATTAAGGACGTTGCCTATGCCTCGAAGAGCGCGCGCAAACAGAGACTCACGATTTTCCTTCTCATTTCCTCATTTTTGAAGATAATTAGGTTCTTAGGGGGTCATTTTGAAGGTAAAGGATAGATCTGTGTCGCCTTTTCTGCCGAATTTTCGATTTCGCTTTCAGATTTACGTAAAACGTACTTGAAAGTACGTTATGTTTGAAGTGAAACACAGCGGACAGTGAATTTTTTTTCGCAATTCGGCGAAAAAGGCGACACAGATCTATTCTTTATCTTCAAAATGACTCCCTAAGAACCTAAGTATCTTCAAAAATGAGGAAATGAGAAGGAAAATCACGAAGCATAAAACAGCAAATTTTTCGCGCAAAAGGCGGGCGGCTGCTAGCGCCACGACCGCGTTGGCCGGCGACCATGCGAACTACAGGCGATGAGAGTAGACTCAAACCCCCCCACTACAATTCCCCTCGTTCGGATCCTCGTCGCTCGGCACGTGGATAGTGTTCCGCGCTTTTATTTTTGCTTGTGTTTTTCTACCGTGTTTTTTATTATTTCGAGTCAGTATTTATTCCCGCGATGGCTAAGAAGAGAAGGAACCTGTCTTTGAAGAAGGAGAAACGACCCGGCATAAAGATTTTGGCAAATTTCAGGAAAAAATTAGGTAAATCGAATTATTTATATGATTGATGTCGCATCCTCTCCGACTTCGAGATTCAATCACTTTAGTACGAACAATCGCAGGGCTTTAATTTAAGAAGGTACTTTCAAGAGCCGATAGTGCTGTTCATAATAGCAGTATACATTCATTCTCTAGTTTTTTTATACATACGAAAATATAAACTAGAATGCATTGTGGTACTAGCCCGGTTTGCATTAGTCGCTAAAATATGTCATCAATTTGTTACGTGTTCAGGTTAAATGATCGAAATCGATATTCGGCAATTAGCATGAGTGTTTACACTTTGTCGATCATAAGGAATATTCTTATCACTTATTGTGACTACCTAAGTATCCAAGGTAAAATTACAATGTACCTGGCAGAATTTTCCATACAAAGTAAATACGGCGTGTACGTATTAGGCCACTAAAATACGCGCGTTTTGTTTTTAGAAATAAACTTGACGTAATTCTGGGGTAATCAAACATGCACACATTACTTACAAATCAGCCACCTACAAAACTGTCATCAAATCAGATACTACTGCCAAGTATAATTTATTTAGAAACTAATGATGATTTTGATATACTATAACTAATGATGACAAAACAAAAAAAAAAAATTGAAATCAAAATTGAAATTCTAAAAAAAAAAAACATAAATTTTGATGAAAAAAAAAAAAAAAAAAATTGGAGTACGTGGTACTTGGCGGGCCCATGTTTATATTGCCATTACAACATTGATATAACTCGACTTGTATTTTCTTGTGCTTGTTTTAAAAAAGCCCGCGTTTTACCACTATCTCCAATTTTTTTTATTTCAATAAAAATTTTTTTTTTTTTCAATTTCAATTTTGATTTCAATTTTTTTTTTTCGTCATTATATTAGTTATAGTATATCAAAATCATCATTAGCTTCTAAATAAATTATACTTGGCAGCAGCATCTGATTTGATGACAGTTTTGTAGGTGGCTGTTATGTGGGTGGCTGTCACATTAATATACTTGGCGAAAGGTTTTTGCACCAGAGGTGCTTTTTGGAGATTTTTTTGGAGTACTTTTTGTGGAATTTCACTTGAACATTTAAAAATTTTGCTCGCTCGCTACGCTCGCTCGATAGGTTTTTGGGATACAGAATTAATATTTCAGACAAAAATAATCGGTGGAAAAGCCAAGTTAGAGCTTTCTCATAATAACATGTATCAGGTCCAAGGTCTTCTACACATTACGAATAGGAAGTGGTGCTATTTTATAGTTTGGACGGCAAAGGGATTGATTTTTGATAAAATAAAACGTGACGATAAATTCTGGACCGAAAAAATGGAGAATAAATGAGCAGATTTCTTTTACTTTTGTTTGTAACCCGAAATCGTAGATTCTAGACGCGCCCGACAACGCTCAATCCGCGAACCCCCTCAAATCATCGAAGCCCAGATAAGGCCGCGCGTAAGAAACAGTAAATTCACGACCGACAGACGACAAAACACTGTAATCTAAATATATGTACATATGTACATAAATATAATAGCTTTGTATATAGCTTACGTGCAATATTTCTGTGATTTATGTTTAGTTAGTTATATGTATTACTGTGCTAAAAATTTGCTAGTCATATCGTTATAATTATATATCTGATTATTCATTCCAGGAATACTTTCTGCAGTCGGACCAGACTGCGTGCATACCTATATATTATGTAAATATTCTATAGCCTATTTTTTCATTACTATCTGTGACCTGCACTCGTGACGTACTACTTTCCATAGTTTGCGCTTTCTATAGAATTTATTTAGCCATATAATGTATACAATGCTCGATGCTTTGTTATATCAATTTTCTTTATCAAGATTACTGTCATGTTTCACTTATACTGTTTCAATTTAATTTCTATGAGATCCTTCTCATACAGATTTCGTGATTATGTTTATTAAGTTTAAACGAGTTCAATTTCACTTTTACCATTTTATATTATTTTTCATCATTTTGTATTTGTTTGGTGCAAACCCGATCATGGTTGGGAGGTAGGGACGGGTTAGGCGGGTCTCTGTTTGATAGCGACCTCCACGTCGTGAGACCTGGGAGATTGATGATATTTTCGTTGCTATATCATGAATTTGCTCACAGCTATTCGTTACATTTTCAATTTAAAATGACCTGTGACGACGTCTGGCCGGTATTCGTGAATAGTTACGTATTATTTTCGAGACTGTATTAGGAACAGCTCTCAGCCGATCAAGCTATGCTTTGAGCTGCCTCAAGACAGTCCTGCAAATCGAACCTGACTATGAATACCGGCTATTAGACTATTACCAGTCACGTGATCGCATTGCGTAGAAATACGGACGCCGGTGAATATAATTTTCGTTGAAATATGAAGAACGTATATCTATATCAACATACGCATAAGGAATTCTACGTCACGTCAATCAAAAAATGACCTCGTATTTTTTCAATCTATTCATACTTTTTTTCACATGAAATAAAGGTAAAGAGAATCGACACGCATTTTGGTGTTCGTCCGAATTATGTTTGTTTTCGAAAGTTACAAGACAATCATTCAATTTTTATCCAAAAGGAGCTGGGATATATCCGGTTCTATTCGACGTAAAGACATCATTTACAGTGCATTCGGAAGGTGAACGAATAAGCTTTCATAAAAAAATGCAATGTTGAACATTATTGAAAATCCCAATTTTTATAAAAAATTCAAATATTTGACGATTTTTACCTCATTAATGACAAGTTTTCGAATTATAAAAAAAATAGTTTCGGGTTCCTTATTAAATTCTGTATTACTAGTAAATCTTTCAAGTGGAATCTGAAAGGAGTCTACTTTTTTTTTCCATTATTCATCAGGCGCTGCGTCGTGCCGAGCGCGATACACTGGGCTGTTTAAAAGTATTTGAAACCGAATGCCCGTGAGGGGTGGAAGAGGATAGCCGCGTCACCCGCCCCACTCCGGCGACAGCTCGGTTGCTCCGTCTCACTTGTTTCTTTACCCTCTCTCTCGCCACGGTTAACGCGGGAAGCGGAGTAGCCCGCGCTTTCTAGCTAGGCAACGCCCTTAATCCCCTGTGTAAGCGTTGCACCCATAACTTCTCCATTTCGGATAAGGAAGTGTCGTGACTATTATTATTATTACTATTACTTAGAGTGTTAAAGATCAAGAACGCCCAAGAACTTTAAAACGTTATTTTAATAGTTGTAAGACAAGCCAAATTTATAGTCATTTTAAAACCGATTTAATTATCAATTTATAATATTATCGGTACATACTTTAGGAGTTCGGTATTACATTGCCATCGAAATTTATTATTAATATCGTATAATATTCAAAGAAGTACTTATTCTACTGGCTTGGATAAGCGAGTTTTATCCCAGTATCTACGATACACATAGCTTCGGTATATTAACCTACAGAATACTGTAGCAATAATGTACAATTTCAACATAAATTATTTTTAATTACTTCCTGGGATGTAAAACTTATCATCAAAAGTTCTATATAATTCTAGACAAAGCAGACAAAAACACGATTTTCCATGAGTGAATGTGTCAAGTTTGAAAAAATCAAAATATCTATTGAATTATTTTTTACGATCTTTAGGTTCGATATTTGGAAGATTTTATTTTAAGACCAATACTTATTATCAGCTGAAAGTTGAGAAAAAATGTATGCTAAAATTTTTGCAGATTTTTTTACGTATACTTTTGTGTGAAATTTTGATTTATTCAGAAAATTACGAAGATCATCTGAGGCATATTGAATTGGTTTTGAAAATGTTACTCAATAATGGTTTCAAGTTAAATTTACCCAAATGTTTGTTCGCATAAGATATAATTATATATTTGGAACACGAAATAGGGTTCAATTGTATAAAGCCCCCGAACAATAACGTGATCGCGATCAAAAACTTTCCTACACCTGAGAAAAAAAAAACATCAGACAATTTTTGGGGAAAGTAAACTTTTATTTACAATATATCCCTAAAGCTTCAATAGTACTAGAACCATTCCATAATCTACTGAGAAAAAACGTGGAATTTAAATGGTCAGAAACTTGCCAGGAAAATTTTGAAAAAGTAAAAAACTGGTTGTGCTCGGAACCGATTTTAGCTATAGTTCATCCGGATAGTCAGATTTATATTTACCTTGATGCTAGCTTACAAGGTGTAGGTGCAATTTTGAAACAACCGCAAGCAGACAAAACTGTTGGAATACATGTAAATTTAAGTCTGGTAGCGACATCTTACTGTATTAAAATGTATTATGTAATAAATGCGCATGCGCGTATATTCCGACACAGCCAGCGAGTGTGTCCGTTTTTTTGGAGCAAGAAGAAACGGTATAGCGATAAGAAAGAGAGCAAGCCGGTTGTATATCCTCACGAATCCTTTTGCATCAAGTTTAAGTATACCTTTATTAATAAATACACAATTATATCTAATTGTCTGGCTTTTCATTTATCAGTCCACGATATTATTAACATGGTAGCAGAGCGTGGTTGTGAATAAAAATGACTGTTGTATGGTGTTGTAATGAACAAAGAAGAACCGGTAAAAACACGTGGTGACGAAAACGCTTCTGAGGTTAAGGAAGAAAATCTCACCGATAAAACTTCAGTTTTAGAACAAGAAAAATTAATCAAAGGTGTTAGGAAATTCTTCTTAAAGGTCACAAGAAGAGTTTTGCTGCTGAAAAATTCTATATTTGAAAAGTTTGAAAAGTCTGACGCTAACGAGATGAGCGAAGACAGCAAAATATTTATTCCTGTATTTGACGGAAAAGATTATACCACGTGGAAAAAACGTTTATTAATTTTCCTAAAATGGAAAAAATGTGAAGACGTCGTTGAAAGAGAAAAAATCGAAAGTGATAACGCAACCTGGGACGAAAAAGATATCAAGGCAGTCAATTATATATATAGTGCTCTCTCTAACAGACAAATGGAATTTCTAAACGCTGAAGACTCTGCATTTAAAATAATGAGAAAATTGGACTCAATGTACATACGAAAATCTACAGCATTGCAAATCAGCTTAAGGAACAAAATAGAAAATGTGAGGTTAAAAGACTATGACACTTCAGAAGATTTCTTTTGCGATTTTGAAAAAATGATAACAGAACTAAAAAATGCAGGTGCTACAGTTAGTGACAAAGAAAAGTTAAATTATTTACTAAGAACACTGCCAAGTTCATTTAGTCACATTGGAGATCTCATCGACGTTTTGAAAGAAAAAGACCAGACAGTTGAATTTGTAAAAAGCAAAATAAAAGCAGCAGAAGACAAGGAAAAAGAAGAAAATAAACTGAGTAGAAACCGGAGCGGAAATTCAAACGCTTTCGTTTGTGAAAAGAAGTTCAATGGCGTGTGCTTCAAGTGCAATAAACCTGGTCACACACAATATACGTGCCCGAATCACCGTACATCTACATCCACCTCTACATGGCGATACAACAGCAGGGGAAACAGAGGCCGAGATATGCACGTGACGCGAGGAGGCGCACGGGGTCTTTTCCACCATCAGCAACAACATGGCAACAACGTGAACCCAAGCAGAGGCAGGTATCCAACTCCACGCGGTCGCGGGAGCTGGCAACGGCATGGAGAAGATTCTACACGGTCAGTAAGTAACAGCAAACGGTTCAGTAGCACATTCTGCACTGAAGCAGATTGTAAGTTAGAAAACGATTGTAACAATGATGTAAACGCGGATAAGATCGAATGGATACTTGACAGCGGGTGCTCTGATCATATAACAAATAACATAGATTACTTTAATGATTACATAAATTTGAAAACTCCAATTCCAGTAAAAGTAGGAGACGGCAAAACTTTACAAGCCACAAAAGTTGGCAATATCTTCGTTGATTTTATTGTATTTAATGAGACAAAAAGAGTAAAATTACCTAATGTTTTCTATGTAGAAAAAATGTATCAAAATTTAATTAGCTATGGAAAAGTAACTGAAACGCACAAAATATTTTCAAAGTACAATGTATCAAAAATCTATACTAGAAACAATGAGTTGATTGCTGTAGCGTTCAAAGAAAATAATATTTTTAAAATGTATAGCCTTAAAGATAAGAAAAATGTTTGTAACAACGAAATAGCTTGCAATATAACTGTAAAGGAAAAGTTCCATAAAATGCTTGGACATGTTAATTTCAATTACTTGAATGTACTTTGTAAGGAAAAACTGATCGATGGCTTACCAGATAAATTTGAAAGTGATTATTTAAAATGCGGTACATGTTTACAAAATAAAATGCACAATACAAAATTTGACAACGATAGGCACAGAGCCAAAGAATTATTGGAAATTATTCATTGTGATTTGGAAGGGCCACAAATAACTGGAAATTTAGGTGAAAAACATTTTGTATCTTTCATTGACGATTATAGTAAAGTAGCTAAAGTTTACACTATCAAAACAAAAGACGAATTCTTTGAATGCCTAGTTGAATATGTAAATCTAGTAGAAAATTTAACAAAAAAAAGGGTTAAAAAAATTAGATGTGATAACGCTAAAGAAATAGTATGTAAAAAGGTTTATAAATTCACACAGGAAAAAGGTATTTTGATTGAGCCATGCCCTCCGTACGTCCATGAACTCAATGGAACTGCGGAGCGGTACAATAGATCTGTGATGGATATTGCAAGATGCTTACTAGCTGACGCAAAAATAAACGTAAAATTCTGGCCTGAAGTAGTAAAAACAGCGGTTTATTTAAAGAACAGGACTCTTGCTAATACTATTCAAAGAAAAACACCATTTGAAATATTTACAGGTGAAAAGCCAAATATAAAAAATCTAAGACTATATGGTAGTAAAGTTTTTTGCAGAGTACCTGAGGTCAAAAGAAAGCATAAATGGGACAGGAAGGCAGATGTAGGGATTTTGGTGGGATACGAAAATGTAGGTTATCGAGTACTTATGGGTGATAAAGTAACAGTAGTTAAACATGTTGACGTGATAGAGGAAGATGTGAAACTAGTGGGTTTTACTGGAGAAGAAAATGATAAAGAGAATTGTGAAACTGATAGTAAAGATAAATTTATTGAAACAAACAATGATTGTGCCAAAAATGTCGTAAATGAAGAATTTAGTCAAAAAATTGATAACGATAGTATTTACAATGATAACGATGAATCACTAAAGAATCTAAGTTTAAAATCTAATGATAAAAATGTAAATACTCCTTTAAGGAGGTCAGGTAGAGAGAGAAAACAAACCGATATCTATCAGTCACATAAATTTGCAAATTGTATCTACGTTAACTACATTAATGCGAATGTTCCAGAAAACTATTGTGAAGCGATAAATAGTTGTAATTCTAAAGCTTGGCAGGATTCGATGAATAAAGAAATGGAACGCATTAAAAAATATGGCACTTGCGATCTAGTCAAATGTCCAAAAGATAAAGATGTATTAGATTTAAAATGGGTATATACACAAAAGTCAAATGGAGAATTTAGAGCGAGAATCGTTGTAAAAGGTTTTCAGCAAAGAGATAAATTAGAAAACATATATTCACCTGTAATAAGATCTCAAACTTTAAAATTATTAATGTCATTTAGTGTAAACCTTAATTTGATAGTTCATCAATTAGACGTAGAATCCGCATTTTTAAACGGAGAAATAATCTCAGAGGTTTACGTCAAACAACCTGAAGGTTACGACGATAAATCAGGTAGGGTCTGGAAACTAAATAAAGCTCTCTACGGATTAGGTGAAAGTTCGTTAGCATGGTACAATTGTCTTGACAATTTTCTAAAAGGTATTGGCTTCAAACAAAGCAACAACGATCAATGTTTATACATTCTCGATGAGCGTGAACAAGATCCTGTTTATTTCATATCCTACGTAGATGATGTACTGACTTGTTGTAAAAATATAGAGAAAATAAACAACGTTAAGAAATTATTATTAAAAAGGTTCAATGTGAAAGATTTAGGCGAAGTCAAAACTTATCTGGGAATAAATATAGAATTTAACAAGGCTAGAGATACTGTCACCCTCGATCAAAAGTCATACATAGAATCCTTAGCAAAGAAATATAACATAGAGAATTGTAAACTCTACGAAACACCGATGGAACAAAATTTAAAATGTGAGCCTGCGCAGTCAGTGTCTGATTATTTAAATTATAGAAGCATAATCGGGGAACTACTTTACGTAAGTTCAGGATCACGATTAGATACTGCCTATTGTACCAATTACTTAAGTCGTTTCCAGAACTGCTATGATCAAACTCATTACAAGTACGCCTTACGCGTCTTAAAATATTTGTACTTGACTAGAGAAAAAAAATTAACTTATACGAAAAATGTGAATTGCGATACACTTGATTGCTTCGTAGACGCAGACTGGGCCGGCGATACTGGAGACCGTAAATCTACAACAGGCTTCGTAATTAGATTGTTTGGCAACGTAATCTACTGGAAATCTAAGAAACAAAGCAGTGTTGTTAAATCCTCAACTGCAGCAGAGTACGTTGCTTTATCTGATGTAGTTAGTGAGTTGAAACTGATTAAAGATTTGCTGAAAGATCTTAAAATTGAGATAAAAGAGCCAGTAAAGGTTTATGAGGACAACTCTGGTGCCGTATGCATTGTAAAATTTGGAAATTTCACAAAGAATTCCAAATACATTGAAACTCACTACCACTTCGTTCATGAAAACTATTTGAAAGGCTTGATTGACGTTGTAAAGATAGATAGTGAAAATAACGTTGCCGATATACTAACTAAAGCGTTAGGAAAAACTAAGTTCAATAAGTTTGTCGGCATGCTAAATCTAAAATGAAAACAAACATAAGTTAATCTGCACAGAGCAGAGGTGATCATATGAAAGGATAAATAAAATATCTATTAATTTTTTTTTCTAATTGTAACAAAACTTAAATTTAAGGAGGCGTGTTGGAATACATGTAAATTTAAGTCTGGTAGCGACATCTTACTGTATTAGAATGTATTATGTAATAAATGCGCATGCGCGTATATTCCGACACAGCCAGCGAGTGTGTCCGTTTTTTTGAAGCAAGAAGAAACGGTATAGCGATAAGAAAGAGAGCAAGCCGGTTGTATATCCTCACGAATCCTTTTGCATCAAGTTTAAGTATACCTTTATTAATAAATACACAATTATATTCAATTGTCTGGCTTTTCATTTATCAGTCCACGATATTATTACATTAAAACCTGTTTTGTCGGAAATTGACCACCAGGATTAATTCCCGTACTTCCCTTTCATTTTAAAATTAATACTTATAACAATTATTGATATGGGCAAGGTTAGGTATTTTAAATAAATCCACTCGGTTTGGGGGTCAATCAAAGATGGTTTATTGCCCCAGAGGAGGAAAAGCTCAGCAGGAACTGAGTAAAAACCTCCTCAAAATCGTGTGCAATGTATGTGAATGAATGTTAGATTTATGAGTGGATGTGTGCACTGGATGTATCTAGAGAGAGAATTGTGACGCTTCGAGTGAAGACACAATAGGGGTGAGCTCAGCCGCCTTACAAGATGCTAGCGTGAAAGCTAGTTACACGATAATTATCAAGGCGATAATCAATTCCCCAGTGGGAATACAAGAGAGAGATGGAACGGCCGAGAGGCGCTATTCGAATGGCCGAGAGGCGCTATGTCATGGAGTGACGACGAGTGTCGACCCTCTTATGCCGCAGTGGCGTTGTATCAACACAACCATCGTCACAAATACTACTTAGCGTCAGTTCAAATCAGAGATTCGAATTATAGGCTCACCAAGTTGAAGAGGAGCCAGAGTGCTGTCTGGCTCACGCGTATCAAGCAACTGCTTGTGCCAGCACGTGTTGACCCGGCGTTTCTCCGACTTACCGTACTGCGCATGTCAGGTAGCCATTGTTTTCGAGTTCTGCACAGATTTGAAGGTGTGTGTCACACGTAATCACATGAGTGTATCCCAATACAAGTAACTCTGCCGTGTAGGTACGATACACACTCCCCCCGTTGCGAATGAGTGAGCAATGTAATGTGTGATCATGGTATTGTTCGATTTAATATGTGATACATTTTATCAAATTCACAGATATTTGTCAAGAATTAATTGGTAAACAGGCCACAAACTTACACATATATATAAATATACACATCGATTGTTTATGCATAAATCAATAAATACTAAAAATATTAGAAAATAAACCTTCATTTTTCCTGTATTATGTCATCCCTAACTTTTCTCCTTTTGTTTTACTAGGCCACAAGAAATAGCAGAAGATATTTATCCGCATCACATGAGTTTAATTTCGGCTGGAAAGAACATCGACGAAAATAACAACGAAAATTCCAAATTAGACTCAGCTGTCGGAGAAGTTGTCAATATTATTGTGTCCTACGACATGGGATGAAGTAAGCGAGGGAATGAAAGAAGTTACGACAGTCTGAACGGTTATGGCACTATTATTGGGGTTTTGAGTGGAAAAATTTTGGATTACGCTGATCGGATTCAAAAATGTAAATACTCTGATCAAGATAAAAGCAAGGATGACCACAACTGTGGAAAAAATTTTGAGGGCAGTGCTAAAGCGATGCAGGCAGATGCTGGAGCAGCATTAATAAATGACGATAAGATTCTTAAAGAATATAATCTTGCTGCTCGAGTATTAATTGGCGATGAGGACAGTTCGACGATTGCGGCGGTACGTCGAGGAAATCCAGAAAATGTTAACAAGCTTTGTGATAAAAAATCATTTCAAAAAAAATTTCGGCAAGGATTTATACAAACTAGCTAATTACAAAGAAATAAAAAAAAGGTACCATTGAACACATTAAAAAATGCTTTGGATATGCTATTGCTCAAAATTCCGGCAACAGTAAGAATTTAGCAAATACGTTACGTAGTATTCCAGATCATTTATTTAATTGCCACGAAAATTGTGGCGTTGGCGTAGCCGGAAAAATGGTTCTACTTGACAAAAAATCACCCTTTCAGATACTTTACTATATAATGAATTATCTGCTTCATTTACAAAGTACGCCGCCAATGCTCAGAAATTCTTGATTGCTGCATCTAGTCAAGCGAATGAGTCGTTTAACAATATCATGGCTCACAAATCACCCAAGAATATTTGTTAAAGCCGAAGTGAATCGTCGAGTTTTCGTCTTGCTAGCTCAGTGTGTGTGAAAAATGATGGTGAATCATACCTCATGAAGGTTCGCAAAACTTTGGGGCTGCCATCAGGGCAGTACACAGCTTTCTATGCTAAACAATCTGATCTCAAGCGGGAAAAACGATCTAAAACTGCTAAATTACCGGATGCTAAAAAACAAAGGATTTCTGTAGCCGAAGAACGCGAGAAGTTGAAGAAAAAAAATGAGAGCACAGAAAGTATACAATATCAGCCAATTTTCGGTTTTTCCGAGTCATGTGAGGCTTCCATAAACTTTGGTAACTCACAATTGGAAAGCAGTGAGATTAAAATAACACCTAAAACCTGTAATCTAGTATATTTTGATTTGGAAACGTCTGGTTTCAGCAAATCGGACGAAATTTTACAAATTGCGCCATCGTGTGAAGGTCGAGCGTTTAGTGTTTACATAAATCCAACAGAGCACATTGATGAAAAGTCTTCTGTCCATACTGGACTAAAGAATATAAAAGGTGATTTATACCTAAGGGGAACCAAAGTTTTGTCTGTTCCGCTGAAGGATGCGCTTCGAGGCTTTCGACAATTTTTAAGCCTATCATGTAAACCATGTTTACTTGTTGCGCATAACGTGAGTTTGACTCATTGCCTTTGTTTAGAAAACATTTGGGCACTAAAAAAATTCCAGGTGAATTTCAACTTTCAACACCAGCTGGTGAACATTTGAATGTCAAGTTAGATGATCAATTTCATGAAGCAATGTATGATGTAAATATCTTAGAGCGGTTAGTCGCATTAACTGATGAAAATAATTTATTTTCAAATTCTAAATCTTACAGAACATATTCAAATAATGTTACTGCATTGAAAATTACTGCCACTGCAATGATAGATTTGTCTCCTTTAAAAGGCATAGTGTCAGATCATATTTAAAAAAAAAAAATGGCTACTGAAGGTATAAAATATAATGATTTAGTAACAAAATATCAAAGTGAGGGAACTGAAAAGTTTATGTAATACTTAAGAAGTCCTGGTTGTGATAAAAAGGCAAGAGTTTCCAAAGACAAACGAGTACTTGATAAGTTAGTCAAGTTTTTCGAAAAAAAATAATGCTATTTGTATCAA
This sequence comes from Neodiprion pinetum, assembly GCF_021155775.2. NCBI lineage: Eukaryota > Metazoa > Arthropoda > Insecta > Hymenoptera > Diprionidae > Neodiprion > Neodiprion pinetum. The sequence continues at coordinate 11,453,286 of NC_060235.2, forward strand.
ATGATCTATTTTTTTAATATATTGCTCAAAAATATTTATTATGAATGAATATTTTAATAGACAAATATTATTTATCACTGAAGTCTTGTTGCATACTTCGCTATAGATATTTCGTTTAACATATTCTATATTTGATATGATTGTCATAAATAAATTAATAAAACGTTATAAAAAATGTTTGTTTTTATATAATTATTATTCCTACTAATTATTAGTATCCAATGAAAAATTATTATTACTTTATTGTGTCTTTAGCCGTTTCGTATTTTCTCGCTCATTTTTATGCTCCGCCATTTCACCCGTTCCAACGTTGCCGCTTCGTTTACTCGTGACTGTTTCTCATATCCCGTCCACTAAAAGTAATCCTTTAAATATGTAATTCGTTTTGATTTATTATGTAAACGACGAGGTAAATAATTTTCATCTTTTTTTCAATCGCTCAAAATATATTTTTCTTCATTGTATTAATTTTTTGTGAGAACGGTGAAATTCCTTCAAGGAAAAAAAATAAACACTTGCCATTTTCCCACGCTTTCCCGATGGTACATATCATTTGCTACACAAACAACATCATTTTTAATTGCAAATATCTCCTGTTAGACGAGGTAAATCGCCTCCTAATTTTAACAGCGTATGTGTTAAGCATTCAACTACTTATATTCCAAGTTTGAAAGATTTCTTGAAATTTAGCTTGCGCGACCGTACTACCTTAAGGGCATTGAATTTCCAACTTCGAATAGTATGTGATTCGTTTACGATTTGTATACCGAAACTATTACTGCTAAAACTTCCCAGCTTGTACAGCTCTTTCATAAATTTATACTTGTTTCCTGTAACGTATATCGATTTTCCACTTTGACAAATATTTGAAATGTTAACAATATAACCATCGATAAGTGAAACACAGTTGATCCTACCATCATCTCTTTGCAATTTGCAACAGTGCGTGATTAAAACTTTATATTGAGAATCATTAGTCTCATCAGGAGAAAGGGTCCTATTGTAATGTACTATTTTTAATGTGACATTGGCATTGATTTCACGATTTTTGAGATTCAGAGAGTCGCCTTTCAATATGCTGCAACGGCTTATCCCCTTTTCTTATAAATTTTTTTATTGCACAGATATAACTTTCGAATGGAAAAGCGCTATATTTGTCAATTGCACCATATTTTTCTACATCTATATATACATTAGGCTGATTCAAAAAAAATGGCTAATTTTTTTTTTTCAAATTCCTCACATAAAAACTTTCGAGAAGGTGTGAAAAGACGCCTGTAAAAAGCAGAGCCCTTAATATTATTATTAAGAGGTCGCGCATCGGGAATTTCTATTTCCCGTTTAAATAACACGGGAATAAATTTATTTAAATTTTGCAATTTCGTATTTTTGCAACGGCTTATTGAATTAGCAAACCAAAGCACGTTCTTGTAGGAAATTTGACGCTCTACAAAAAAAGTCCTTACAAAGTTTTCGATAGTCACACTCCTTCAAAAGTTATTCGAGGTCAAAGTTGAACTTACAAAAAAATTCAATGTTTTTTTTTTTTCGATGATACTATGAATCTTTTCTCATTATTTTGTTATAAAGAGGATAGATTTCGGAACAATTACATTTTTAAATAGTCAAGTGCATCAGTTATGGATTCTCCATGATAACATGTTTATTATTTAACATCGCATTTTTGTAAGGTAACTTTATATTGACTCGATGGGAAAATTAATGATTGAAAAAGCCCAATTAGAGTAAGATATATTTATTAAATATATCTTTATAACAAAATAATGAGAAAAGATTCATAGCATCATCGAAAAAAAAAAAAACATTGAATTTTTTTGTAAGTTCAACTTTGACCTCGAATAACTTTTGAAGGAGTGTGACTATCGAAAACTTTGTGAGGACTTTTTTTGTAGAGCGTCAAATTTCCTACAAAAATATGCTTTGGTCCGCTAATTCAATGAGCCGTTGCACAAATACGAAATTGCAAAATTTAAAAAAATTCATTCCTGTGTTATTTAAACGGGAAATAGAAATTCCCGATGCGCGACCTCTTAATAATAATATTAAGGGCTCTGCTTTTTGCAGGCGTCTTTTCACACCTTCTCGGAAGTTTTTATGTGAGGATTTTGAAAAAAAAAAATTAGCCGTTTTTTTTGAATCAGCCTAATATACATGCATTAAATTGTGTACATTGAATGTCATATTTGATTTGCCATATATTTTTTGAAACCCAGTAATATATTGAAGTAACACAGATTTAGCGTAGTCAATCATTTCTTGAGATTTTACCAACTCATGGTTTGAGAGTATGATTATTGCTGTATGGAGTTGGTTAAAATTTTCATACACATCTCATCTCAAAACATCTTTTAAGATGAAAATACCGAAATATGTCAAAAAATGCCAAAATTCAGTCGCCTTCCACGGTTTATAATAAACTAATGATCTTGAACGTCTGTTAAATTCAAAAGGTAAAATGTGTTTCAAACTTTCTAATCTACTTGAAATAAGTGTGACTTGTTCTTATATACTTTTTTTCAACATTTTGACTTTCGGTCCAAGTTTTATTAGATGTTTCATGATTTCCAAATATAATGAGTGCATGCAGTCCAATGGTACACAAGAGATTAATCCTGTTGCAGGCAGATTATTTAATACTGATTCGATCCTTTGATAAGTGCCTAAATACTTCAAGTTTTTGAATTCATCATCGCCTCTTAATTTTATATCACCGTACCCTAAGATAGTTCCAATATTTTTCAGTGGAAAACAAACACATGAAATATGTTTCCCCTTCATTACCTTGATTAGACACTTACTACAACTGTGGAATCCACTGTGATACTCAGTGCACAAAATAAAGGATTTTGCAGGACCATCGCACACTAATCCATAGAGTAAAAATTGATATGATTCTTTATCGTAACTATATCCATTTTTTATGAGATCAGTACACTCTGATACAAATTCTTTTAAAAATTTATTTACATCTTCAGGCTTTTTTGTGCCATAATAAATTCCTATAACGTAAACATTGCCTAGATCGATATCTTTGGCCAATATTAACCATAATCCTTTTTCAGACAGTTTACCAGTTATCGGAGCACCGTTAATATTGACTAAAAGTCTAAATTGTTTAAAATTGTGTTTGCGGAAACGTTGAGCGTTGATGATCCTTTTTGCACAATTTTCAACTCCTATATGTAAATATTTTCCAGTACCCATGTCACGGACATTTGTTGATACAGGAGTCTTCGATAAGTGTTTAGAGAGATGGCAAAAAGATATGGATCATTGACATAGGATCCGCGAACTAGTGATTGAGGACGAGTGTAAATGAAACGAAATGATGTGGAGAGGGAGAGGGATAATGATTAACAATTTTTATTGATCTTGATGTGGCGATACAAACCGTATCGCAAAAGAACGTTACACAGACTGACTGTTTACAGAGCGAGAGAACACATAGATTACACACATACATGATTTTGAGACAGTAGACAATACATGACATACAGCTGACAGGTTTTGAGTCGCGACACGGGCAAGCAGCGAGATTTGACGCAGAGACGGCAAGTAAACACTGCACGCGAGTGTGCGTCCATGCGTGAGGACGATTTTGAGTGCCGCGAGACACACATTTAACTAATTCGATACTTTGCCGAAACAATAAGGTACGCGAAGTTTGGGGAAATTTTTCTGTAGTTTACTTATTTAATATTTTCAATAATGCGTCAAGAGCACTTTGATAAATTTCACAGTTGATTGCCGATTCTGTTATTTTTTGATTAAATTCCTTATTTTTAGTAACTGCAGGATCTTTGAAAATGGCCATTACATCAGGATCAATATTTACATCAGGAATACTTTCAGGATCACTGTCGCTGTGTTGATCATCTGACGAGTCGTTAACTTCAGACTCAATTTCATTATTATGTTCTTCATCAGGTTCATCATTAGAACTTACGCTAGATACATCATCTGAATCATCGGGAAATGAAATACAATCGATACTATCTACATTTCTATCGATAGAAGCACTTATAGAATCATATTCTACATTACTTGGATTTATATCGATGTCACTAGCATTGTTACGATAATGAATAGCATCAAAATTAACTTAACGCAAACCGTGTCTATCTGTGAAAACTTAATTTTTTTATGCGTATTCAAATTTTGTAACTGTAGTTCGTCTTCAGATGATGTACATTCTGTCGTTTTACGCGTGCTTGAACATTGTGACTCACAAATATTTATTGGTAAAGAAGATGAAGTTTGTGAACTTGCAGCAATGTCACGTATATCATTTTCAGCTTTTTCTTTTGCTAATCGACGAAGGTGTAGAGAACTTACAACTTTATCATCATCTTTGCGTCTTTTCATTGTCAATCCTGTTGAGAATGTTTCATTGACAGTTTTGTATAGGAGGTGTTACACGCCAATTCTCTCAAGGCAGCGCACAGTGTTAAATCACGTTATCTGTAACGTGTAAGATGCCTGCGCTACTTAAATGTTCGTAACAAAAATATTTTATCCTCAACTTTCTAATGGTTTCCGCAGTTTGACCGAAATTTTTCATTTTCATCTTAGATCGCACGCGCCCTTCGATAAGCGTGGAATCACATTTAAAATTTATTTAATTCAGTGGTTCTGAAAAAAAGTGCACACTTGCCGGAAATTGTAGGATTGAGCAGGTTTCAGAAACGAAAAACCACTCGCCGGATGAGTACAGCTTTATCGAAGGTTTATTGAAAAAGCGCGAACGTGGATCACACAGAGTGCGAAAGGAAATGACCCCGCACGTTTTGATAGGAAAATTTCAGTCAATTGTTCTGAAATTTTGGGAAAATGCTGTCCAGGGTCCCCTGATCAAAAGTCTCCATGGCCACAAATCTGTACGAATCCAATTTTTTGAGCTGCAAGCAATAGAACATAAAATATGTGATATTTCACGACATATATCCTGACTAAACAAACGAGCGAGATTCATTGTTGTTTGATTATTGTTTACATCGTTAGTGAGGGCTCTTACGCATAAGGTTTTATTCTCGATATCGGAATGCAACACGTCATCAGTTATGGATCGCTTTTATAGGAACGGATGAGATGGACAATATTGAAAACGACGAAAAACTGATTCAAGGTTACTATTGTACATGTCAATCTGGGGCAAGAACACTAGGTACTTGTGTCCATGTGGCTTCGGTGATTTGGTTCTTGAGCTATGCCCGATTTCAGGATATGCATTATCCATCCACAAGATTATTGAATGCAGTCATGAATACACAGGAAGCTGTCGAAATAGAAGATATTCAAATATGCTGGAATATACCTACTCATTAGTTTATATAAAAAGACGAAATAAAATTTATTTTGCAAAATGTCACATATTTTATGTTCTATTGCCTGTACCTCGAAAAATTGGATTCGGACAGACTTGTGGCCATGGAGACTTTTGATCAGGGAACCCAGAACAGCATTTTCCTGAAATTTCAGAGCAATTGACTGAAAGCCATTTTCCTATCAAAACGTGCGGGGTCCTTTGCTAATTATGGTTGCTAAAGCTATACGACTGATCGACAGTCTAGAGAGCTCCTTCTCGTACCTACTTCGCTGAGAAGACTGACTATTGTCAACGCTAACGATGAGAATTTTGAAATTTCGGGGATAGAGGAAAGTGAGCGGGGAAAACACATACAGACGCGACTTACTCTATTATACAAAAGCCACAGACACAACACGCGGCGCTTGTTCTTTACCCTTGGTTAACATGACCAATTTCGTGAAATAAGAACGCTAAAAATTCAGCACTGCGTACAAATATTACGCGTAATGAAAAATAAAATTGTAGTTTTAGTCTTAAAATCTGAAAGATCTTCAAAAACCGCAGTTTTTAGAAAACATGATTTGTCATCAATGATATTAGGTAATTAGAGTTTATAAAGGGGCACATATTTTTGAAGTCTCAGAGTAAAATTTCTAATAATTTAAAGAGATTTAGTTAAAACCAGTAAAATTCTCTACAAATATTTTATAAAAATTTCATGAATCTTTTTGATGACGAATTTGTGATATTTTATTAACTGTATTTCAAGAAGAAAAACCCGAATGAATGATTTTATGGATGATGAAAATATGCTTTTACTTTTGTATTAAATAGAACGCATCCGTCTATCTTTGCTATTGAAAAGGCATGCATTTCAAAATATGTGTAATACTTTTTTACCTTTGTTGTGTATCACGACAACTCAAACAACTTTGTATCATAAACAACAAAACAACAAAGTGACTAATGTATAAACTGTAGATAAAATTATTTATTTATTGATTTTATATATATATATATATATATATATATATACCGAGACAATCTCTTGAAACTATGCATACCATGCGCATGCGCCAAATAATTCAATTTCATTGGTCGCTGAAATCGCCCCGCGGCGATGTTTTCGTCTGCTGAGCATGGCGCCAACGTAAACGAAATGAAACAAAAGCTGTAAATCTCTCGCGCGTAAAGCCGTGGATTGATGTTATGTTGCTGTTTACTTTTACGTAGCGTAAATTGTCACAGAAGAATAGTATCTTACAGCAATACCGTGGTCGATATCGGAAAATATTCAACCTATGCAATAAATAATTCAACGGAAGAGCAAATATCAAATGATACAGAAATTGGATGTTATTTATTGGAAGAAAAAATCTGAAATTCAATGCGAAATGTCATTAACAAGTGGAAGTCTGGACAGTCAGAGGTAGGTAAGTAAAAACAACGTTTATTGTGAACAGATTCTTTATTTACATCAAATTAAAAATACGTCTCATTAACGATTTAGGTATTGTGCATTTTATTGGAAACTAGTTGTATCCAAAAATACCAAAAGATCCTGTTTGATAATAATTGTCAAAGCGGGAATGAATTTGCAAGGCATAGAAGCATGTAGGTAAATTTCTAGTTACGTGATCGTTGACTATTACAATATTTTAACATGGATTCAATGATGAAATCCGTTTTTTTTTCCAGCAGGCTCGAAGTTTAAACTTTGATTAACACGAGGAAAATGATGCCTTACCTGATGGTCAAAACGTTCAGGTGGCAAGGATCCTGGTTTCTCGAGCGGTGCAATCATTATAACCATCGAACCTGATTGTTCCGTCAGACATCAGGTTCCAGAGTAAATTTCATCAGGCCATCGCCACCTTCTTAACATCAGTTGAGGCAAAATTGAAGAGTGGGATATACTACAGATCATAATGGCTGAATATCCCATCATTTCACATTGATCGAGCCAATAGCGATAAGTTTGTTAGTCAACCGTTGCTGCCAATTCATTCTACCAAGAAATCATTCTGTGCACCATTGTAATTCAAGCATTATTATTGACCAGCATTGTTTTTCAAACTTTATGCCATTTAATTTGGTATCTTATTTTGACGCTTACTTTCACTCTCTTTGGCATTAAATTCAGATGAACAGTTTTTCAAGTCCTCAATTAGATTGTAGGGTTGAATTTTGTGAGGCAAACTGAATCAATTTAAATCTAGAATTGTGAAATAACTTCAGTTAAAAATGTCTTTGAATTTAATCTTAGTTGACGGTGTCATCAGGCTAGCTAGTTGCACGATAACTTATAACCAAATTCAATTCCACACTCTTTATAGGGTCCTACGCTAAGACTGAAAGCTTGTTAATCTCTATTCACCGTAATTATTCCTGCGTTTTATGTTAGCATTGTCTGGAGCAAAAAAAATCTCATTTTGAGATTGGAAATGGAATCTGAAACACAGAAGTTATCCAGTAGCACGAATTGAAAACCAAGAATTTTTCCATGGTTCCTGTAAACAAGGGACTCTTTCCACATATCCTTGTTACAAGGTGATGTTCGGAGGACTATGCACAAGATATTGTATCAGGAAGTGGCGATGATCTTTGTACGTGTGATGAATTGAATAAGCAGATAATAGTAAACATGAGAGATGTAATTATTTTGGCCGTATCACCTGTTGAAAGAAAAAAATTTCATTGTTATTTCTAATGTAAGAAATAATCAAATTGATCAAATAAAGTGTTCCCACCCACATGCTGCGTTTCTAATTTCTTCCAAGCACCCAACATTCAAACAGATTTCTCATTTCAGTCGAATGAAGCCAATTTTCAAAGAGCATTAGCATCAACTTTCCGAGTCACTACCTCGACTGTTCGAGATTATAACCTCAAAAATTTGTATGAACTACGTCGCCGCCAGAAACAGAGTTTGACAGCAGAAACTCGGAGTGGCCAGCCGGCCCGAGCAGCCGATGAAACTTGCGCATGTGCATTGTATGTATAGTTTCAAGAGATTGTCCCGGTATATATATATATTGTGACGTGGATTTTTCCCGCTCTTCGGTCACTCGGAGAAAATGACCGAGAACTTACCTCGTGCACAATGAATCGGCGTCCACGATGTACCCTGGACCTAAAACAATATCGCGAAATTTGTTGGGCGCCTGGCGTGATTAACACGCCTCGAAATCGGTAATGCGAAATACCGCGACCATATACTCGATAGCTCAGTACCGCGGAGAGGGGAGGGGTAATTTTTGGGTAGAGAGAGATGTAACACAAGTAAGCCAACGCGTGGTCTGGCCAAATCACTATAAAATTCCAATAATATATTTCTCGGCAGCGATATTACAAAAAAAAAAAATAAAAATAAAAATAATAATACTAGGGCGAAAGTCGTCCTTCGCGATTCCAAATACAAATGCCTCAATTTAATCCAAAAGGAATAAGGAAGGGAGAAACAAACCAAATAATAAAAAAAACAGGTGAATAAATCTAGGAGACCTCTACGGCCTACGTGCGCTAGTCGCCGTCTTAATAATACCCTAACTCGCAAAAACCAAAAACAAGATTTGGACTCGATGCGCTGCCCGCGATCGTCCTCGACTACGACGCTAATCGTCACTTAATTATAAACCGCTAAACAAAACGTGATCTAGATCATAATGGACGCGCTAATCGCCATCGTGATTAAATCTAGGTAATGTCTTCCCAGGCAACATAGTTTCGTAACAAACACATATAAATTATGTTACACTTAGTTCCGTGAATATCACAGGTATGTTGTATGAAACGTGAATGTAATGGTCCAGGCACTCTAAAATGTCCGCCACATATCATGCTAGAGTTTCGTCACGATCGTGTTGAATGGCTACATGCTAGTTACGTTGCTGAAGCGTGAATTTGGCAGAACAGAGACGTCACAATGTTACGTTAAGGCTACATAGCAATCATGCACCGCTTGAAATCGGAGTTACATGGCCTCCATGTCGCTAAGGTGTTTCAGGAAATAATGGTAGGTATCAGATACATCACGATCAATTATCCATAAATGTATCAAGTATATAACTATTGTTCTGTGAGATATAGTATTCTCGTTTATTATATTATGTATTACTTATTGACTTGCTCATAAATAGAGCATACAAAGATCTTATCGTACATTTGTACTAATTCTCATACGTATATATCTATTTAACACACAAACATAAATTCAAAAGCTTAATTGGATATTAGGAACAATATCATTTTACAGTCTTATTGAATGTTTGATTCTTGTATTACCTAATCCACATCACAGAAATAGTTTATCTTAATATTATATTTTATTATTTAGGCCTTTATTTGATTGAGTATATATATTAATATTATGAAAGATATGAAATATGTGTCGAAATATAGTACATGGAGGAGAAAAAAAAACGTTTCATCAAACAAAGTGAATAATAAGCATTAATGTTCAAAAAATTAAGAAAGTAGCGAAGTAGAGAAGCCATACCTTTGTGTATAGTAGATCATTACTAAGTGAACTTTGAAGTACATGTTGACCGCTCCTAACAGCAAGTCCCTAACTCGCGAGCTCCGGTTATAAAGACCTTAGGAGCTCCGAGTATAGCGATCTCTGTAATCGGACTATATAGAGTGCCTGAAATAAGTCTTTACAAGCGGAGCTCGTGAGTTAGGGTCTTGCTGTTAGAAGCGGTCGAGTGTATGTATACTTTTCTTCTTCAAACTTATTTAGTCATCTACTAATTTATTATACTTCATTGATGGGCATAGTATTGAAACTATTTCAAGGCACGAACACTTCAGTGCTTTCCTCTGTTATTCTATTGGTTAAATTATCACAATCTCGTAACTGGACGATGTGTTTGTTTTGATAAGGCCAGAAAAACTCTCACAATTAACGTAATCGTCGATATTGAATAGAGTGAAAGAAATAGAAGAAGTTTAAATAGTGAAAAAAAATGTCCAAATACTACGTATAATATTTCTATTGTGACCACACTGTACGTGTATCTATAACAATATGAGCACGTAGCTCATTTTATATAATATTTCATCAATCAAATTTGTCTTTTTTAATCTTAATAATCTAAGTAAAAAATTTTCTCAACGTTGAACACGAATAAACTATAAAATAAATCTTTGTACTTTGTACTTTCCAGGTCTTTAATTGTTTGGTATAGACTACCAAAGTAAACGTTAGATATTTAGAAAGGTACGAAGACTAGGCAAGATAATGGGGAAATGAGACCTGCATCTCCTTCTTATGTACCCCATAAATCTGTTTGGGGCATCTTATGGAAACTGTCATGGTTTAGCGCGTCATCATCTGTACTAATTATTAGCTGCAGGATGTGGTTGAGGTCCGTTCTTTTTTGTATTCTCTCTCTTGAACCGCTGTTTAGCTTGGCGGAACCATTCTGACACCGTATCTTCAAATTCTTTATCTGTACAGGTGTATGACAGTCTCATTCCATCTGTAGAGTTAAATACAAGTTAGTGTCGTATTGATGCCTACTCACTGTTCTGTGAATGTAGCTTTAATAATCACACTAACCTTTGATGGCTGCTGTGACTTTCAAATTTGAAAGTTGAAAATTGGCCCTCAGACCGCACCATGAAGCGTCTTTAGCGAAGTCGTTGGTGAATACTTGTCGCAATATTCTCAAAGTATTTTCTTTGGCACTGTTCCCGCCAATTTGTCCAACATACTTTACCTGAGAGTAACAATATTACCATAAAGATAATTATTTTCATTTGGAAAGTTTATGTATCAAATATTTTGTAAAAAAATGCCTGTACATGACTGATCAATTCTCATAGGAACATATTCAACGGTCGTTGCTTCGAAAGGATATTTTGAGAGAAACTCGCTTGAAATTTTGCCAAAATAGTCGGCTTTTGAATCTTTGAATGACTAAAAAAAGACAAATCGTAATACTCTTGCTATGAATTTCCCATGATACAATAAAAGTGATTAAGATTCCCAGCCGTACCTCTTCAGAAAAATTTCCTACACACACACTCTCATCAGAGTTGAATTTTTTACAATACATTTATTACCATAATCAAAGAATGATTGGAGGCATTTTTGATTTTCAGTTGATTCAACCGTCTGTTAATGTTTCAGAATACGAAAAGAAACAATTCTGTCCAAAATTGAATGAGCAGGTCTACTTGCTAATTCCCTTGTAAAAATACATCATGAATCACTCACAAAAGTACTGCAAAAATCTGCATCAGCCAATTTGTTTTCAAACGCTTGTATATCAGCAGTGTTTTTGAATGAAAGATCGTCTGTAACCTTTTTAAAATCTTTTCCGTGACCTACAGTTCCATGTTGACCCACTTTCTTTTCAATCTCAGCTAAACGTCGATCCACTAATTGTTGAGTGACCAATATCTCAGCCAATAGTGTGGTTAATGCCGAGAATTTTTCTGTACAAACACAAATACGTAATCGAAACTGAATACAAAATTCAAGCAGGACTTGGTCACTCTAAAATTTTTTAAAAACGAATCAAGGTTACCCTCTATGAGTATTCTTGTCTTTTCCTGAGAATCTGAAAGCAAAATAATCGTATTGTACTCGAGCCCATGTACTTCCATTGTGAACCATAAATATTATTTTGATCCAAGAAAATTTGCATTGCGTATGTCGCAATTTCTCATATACGTACTATTACATAAGTCAGGGAGACTACCGTCAAATAATATTGAGTGCCCTTCTAGACCCTGATGAGCAGAAGGGTGTAAAGCACTAGCATTTAGGGAAGGATCACCGCGTCTTTTTGTACTGCTTGGAAAGTCTGTAGATAAAAAAAAATACGCTTATCAACCAAATAAAAAATTGGACGGTACCCAATTATCATTCATTAAGGTTATTCTACACTACTAAATCCAAATCATAGACCACTCATGCACACATGCCACCTTTAGGAACTTGTATAAAAAAATACTATCCATATATGTACCTGCAGCTCCATTATCCGCATTTATGTCAAAATCATCTACTACAATATCGATGGGCCAAGACTCAAATGCATGAGGTGTTGACGATAGGTTGGTATCTTTCCCTACGATATGTTTCGCTCGTGCCGGGGGGATACTAATAGTATTCGTATTAGTCGAGTTAAAATCAATGGGTAAATGCTCAATGTCTATTATTGTCGGAGAGTCTGATAGTGGATTACTATTCTTTGTTTGGCTTCGTTTTGATGACTTTGGGATATCTGTCTGATTAGGTATATCAGGGGATGATTTTTTTTTTTGAATATCTGTCTGATCAGGTATATCAGTGGATCGATTTGTAACGGAAGGTTTCATATTCTTCTTTTTATCAAGTTTCGGTGGCTCTGGCATCGAGGTTGTTGTGGGATGTTCACTGTCAGGCGAATCTTCCCTATCGGTAGATTCTTCCCTTACGCGAGGAAGCGGCTGTTTCCTTTTTCTAAGATATGGTTTATCACCTTGACTTTGACTTGAGCTACTCTCACTTTCAGATTTTTTAGTTGAAGCCGCAGACCGAGCTTTCTCCAAATTTTCTGTAAATATGAGAATTGTAAATATTCAATTATGTCTACCTAGCTTGTTACATTACGCTGTTGATCGAGTAAATGAATCATATTACGATCTGCTGAATTATCATGATTGGAAGATTTTTTCAAACGCTCAATGACATTCAAGTACTTTAAATTGCATAGTTTTTTTTTGGCATAAACACGAAGCATTCTACAGTATATCACGGAGCTTTAGACGATCACTTAATTTTCAATTGAGTTCACAAAAGCAAGGGGGCCTATTACATGCAGTTTATACAATTATTTACCGTAATAGCCTTCAAATTTAACATGGCAGAGTATCCACTTTCTACTGTCTTTTACAGGGGGCTTTCGTTTTGTTATGTATGATTTTACGTCTGCCGTTTTCGGCCACCAACACTCAGTTTTGGTAGCAGTGAGCCATGTACTTGGAACTTCGGACGTTATATCATCGTCCCCATCACTAAAATCATCTTCGTCGAGAAACGTAACGACAGCGTATGGCACAGTCAGAGTCATTGTCAGTAAATGAATTCACTAGATAACAAAAGTATAGAACAATATATTGTAACGATTTAGACGTTACGTTAATAAAATATGGATCCGCGAGTTTACTTATTATCAAATCAAAGGCGTGAACAAAAATATCGTGATAAATGCTTTTAATGCAATATACGTGTTTCTTGTTTAAAGTCTGAAACAAGACTGTTTTTACAATAATATCGGTTGGCGCAGCAACCTTATTCTTTTTAAAGACATAAGAGGTTTATAAACGTCTTTTATCTATGCTGACTACTAGATCATCAAAGAGGGGGCAAAACGGGTGATTTCACCCTTTGTAACACTACTCCCCCCGAGGAAAAGAGTCGTCCCGACTCGGGAAAGATAAAATGATTATAAAAGTATTCTAGTAGTCAGTGCTCAAAGGTGAGTTGGAGCTGTGGCTCTAAAAATTTAAGAACTCCCTTTTTTACTATCTGGCATTTGCCCACAGTCTCAAGGTAAACCACAGAAAACCTTGAGCAGATAGTTGAGCGTTAAATAATCTCAAAAATTTATGTGCCATGTTTTATAAAGGTTAGTGTTAATGAGTGTTATGTGGCTTCATGAATTCAAAGTTATCCGCAACGGCCCAGATTGATGTCGGGAAGAAATTCAATCTTCTTCATGAAGGATCCCTTCGAAACAGGTTCGGATGAAATCATCGAACCGGGAACCGACAATTCCAGGACCAAATAAGACGAAAACAGACTTCTCTTCATAGGAAATAAGGAAATCGGGGGGTGACTGAATCTAGAGCTTCTTCTGAGACAGCACACCCTAGAGTTTGGAGGACAAATGTGAGTGGTGGTATAACAATTCAAATTCACTGAGTGAATTTGGGAGAATACTTGAATAAAATAAATTGAATATGTATTCAAAAGAAAAGAAACGATCTTATCTGAATTATTTCTGCGTCCTTCTTCAAAATAAAACCACCAGTCATCCTCAGGAATCGGGGAAGATTGGAAGGAAAGGGCTGTGTCAAATAACCTGAAAAAGTGCTCACAAAAACTGACACTTAAGGTTAATAAAATGTGAAAATCAAGCAATCGCTCATCGACCTCGAAAAATAATCGTGGCTCATTTCACATTATTCCTTAAACCAAAGCCTATCCGACACAAAACTCGATTCCAGAGAAGAAGTTTCTAGAAAGAAACAACCGAAGAAAACAAATTTCAAATTGATTAGCAACGCAGAAATAACAAATCATTATAAGAAAAGTAGTCGTTAAAGACAGACAAGACATGGATGCAAAAGAACATACTTCGACGAATGCAGCTATGATGATAAAAGTATTCTCTCTCGAAAATTCGGACGAACTTAGCGAAATGGAAAGGTCTAACTATTTTAACTCTCTTTGGAGAGAGATGTCTTGCGGCCAGCTGAATGCTGTTTCCGAAAAAGGAAGAAGCGGCTTGCTATGCCTAAGCTGCTTTGAGTCACAGTGAGTACATCATATCGAATAACACAAATAAATTATAAGAAAATAATTTTTTGTTTCAATCATTTCTTTTTAGTTCTAAACCCGAATTTCTTCTTCAAGAAGTCTCTCTCCATCTGACTTTTTTCAAAGAAAAAGTGCTTTGTCGCTCTTGCAAACAGAGTCTATTCGATATAGTAAAGAAAACGGAAGGGTGCGAGGGATGCGATAATGTCAAAGAAGAAATTAAGAAGATTTTAAATATTAGTCGCCTTTTCCCATTAATGTAGTTTGATGTAGTTATTTTTTTTTTTTTATTTTTTTTTTTTTTTAACCAAAAATTTTTTTTTTTAAGAATAAAATTCTTTCAATATTAAATTCAAAGGTTTAACTTTGTCCGTGTATCATTGCAAGACAAAAATTAGAATAAACTTGGTCGGCTGTGGATTCTGCATTGATAACCAAAACAGGAGCCGATAAAGAAGAGAAGGTTTGTTTCACTAGCCAATCTTCATGAACTTCATGGATAGTTCTGAGTAGCTCTAAAGAAATACTCGATTCTTCCTCACGAGAACGGGAACTAACTCGAGCAAAAGAAGTTTCTGGGGAAACTCGCAAATAAACAATCAAATCTACTCTGAGCTCAGACGAGCGAATGAGAAGATCAAAATTTTTTGTCAATAAATGAGATTCGAAGTTGCGAAAATTACCTAACCTTCGACGAGCTTCTACAAAACAATTGCTACTGAATATCGATCTTTCCATCACCTTTACAGGCAATGAAGTCGTCTGCAGATGTCTATCTAACATAACCATTTGAGCGAAATGCTGAAAATAATAGCAATAACGATCTGGGTTCTGATACATCAAATCTAAAAGATTAATTCCGGCTACATTTCGATATTCTTCAAGAGGTTCTAAAAGTGTACAGACCTGGCGATCTGCTAAAAACCTCTTGGTGAAAGTTGTTTTTCCGCATCCGATATTTTCTTCAATAATAATCGTAAGCGGTCGAGTTTAACTCAAATGAATTCCGAAAGGTAAATTCTTCTCCCAATCGATGACCGACTGTAAAGAAGGCCAAATCGATCACAGTCGTCAAGGGTGTTCGTTTGAAGATCTAACCTCGAAGGATGTTCCTGGTCTTGGAGAGACTGTTCCAGGTTGATCTTCTTCAAATGGAGCAAGACGATCCAAGTGAACCACTTTCTGACGCGAATGAGGAGATCTTCGGATTCTATAAACAACATCATTTATCCGGTTAACCACTAAGTAAGGGCCTTCCCAATTCCTTTGTAGTTTTGGACATCGTCCTTTCTGTCTTCGAGGTTGAAAGAGCCAGACAGAATCCCCAGGATTAAATTTTAAATCTCTGGCTCGAATATCATAACGAGTTTTCAATTTATCTGAAGCCATAGAAATTCTATTCCTAGCAAAGTGATGAATTTCTTCTAAACGTTGTTGTAATGAAAAGGCATAATCTGTTTGATGCTGTCTTTGCACAGGAACAGGGCCTTTCTCTAAATCTGACGGAAGTCGAAGATTTCTTCCAGTAAGCATGAGGGCTGGCGTCTGTTTCGTCGTCTCATGAATCGCAGATCTGTAAGATAAGAGGAAGAAAGGAATCCAGGAGTCCCAGTCTCTCTGATTCTGCTCTACGAAGGACGACAAATACTGTAGTAAAGTCCGATTCAGACGCTCTATCATGCCGTCAGATTGTGGATGCAAAGGAGTTGTACGAGTTTTTCTAACCCCTAAAATCTGAGTAACCTCTTTCATTAAGGTCGACTCAAAATTTCGGCCTTGATCAGTATGAAGTTCTAGAGGAACTCCGTGTCTACAAATAAATTCTTTAACGAATGCCTGCGCTACAGTAGAGGCTTCTTGATCAGCGAGAGGGACCACTTCTGGCCACTTAGTAAAATAATCAGCGATAACCAAAGCATATTTATTTCCAGAATGGGTTATCGGGAGAGGTCCAAGAATATCCATTGCTATCCTTTCAAATGGAGCTCCCACGTTATAAATCTGAAGAGAGCTTTGTCCCTTCGCTCGAGGTCCTTTCTTTGCCGTGCAGACTCGACATCTTCGACACCAATCTTCAACGTCCATCCGGCAACGAGGCCAAAAGTAGAAGTTGCGAATTCTGCCCAGAGTTTTATTTGAAGCGAAATGTCCACCTGCAGGAGAATCATGATAAAGAGCAAGAATCTCCGGAACTCGTGTCCTGGGAACCAAAAGTTGCCACCTGATTTCTTTCAAGTCTGCAGATTCCCATTTTCGGTATAAAATTCCATCAATTAAAAGGATAGAATCCCATTGAGCCCAATAAATTTTCAAATCTGGCTCGGCTAAAGATATATCCTGCCAGTCTGGGCGAGTTTCTGCTTCTTTCCAAGACTTCACTTGATTCAAAGTGTCGTCCTCTTGTTGCGATTTTCTCCCTTCCTCCTGGTTATTTTCGAAAGAAATCTTCCGTATTATAAGAGAGGGGTCACGATTTTTCTCTAATCGTGCACACTGTTTACACTCTGGCATTTCCTCGCAGGGTCTTCGAGAGAGAGCATCGGCGTTTCCATGATGAATTCCTGCTCGATGACGAATATCAAAATCGTACTGACCGAGCCTTTCTAACCATCTAGCTACCTGACCTTCGGGAGATTTAAACGAAAGTAGCCACCTGAGAGAAGCATGATCTGTACGTATTAAAAATTTCCTGCCATACAAATAATGGTGAAAATGTACTACGGTCTTAACGACAGCTAAAAGCTCTCTACGAGTGACACAATAATTCCTCTCAGTTTTACTCAAAACTCTGCTGAAATAGCTTATCACTCTCTCTTGACCTCCCTGAATTTGTGACAGAACCCCGCCTATTCCTGAAAGAGATGCATCCGTATCTAAAATAAAAGGAATTTCGACCTCTGGATAAGCTAAAATCGGCGAAGAAATAAGATTTTCCTTTAATTTCTTGAAAGCCTCTTCGCATTCCGGGGTCCAGTCAAAAAGAATCTTGATTCCGGTCAAATGATGGAGAGGCTTAGCTATACTAGCGAAACCTTTTACAAATCTTCTGTAATACGTACAAAGGCCTAAAAAGCTTTGAACTTGTTCTTTATTCTTAGGTGTCGGCCAAGAAGAAACCTTCTCTATTTTGGATGGGTCGGTCTTCACACCTTGTGCTGAAACGATATGTCCGAGGAAGCCTACTTCTTTCTGGAACAGATGACATTTTTTCGGGCTCATTTTCAGACCTGCTTGCTTCAGCCTAGCGAAAACTTGTCTGAGATTTTGAACTTCTTCTTCAAAGTTCTTGCCAAAAACGATTATATCGTCTAAATAAACGAGGCATATTTTGCCCGTGAGCCCATGGAGAACAGCCTCCATCATTCGTTCAAAGGTAGCCGGGGCATTACTCAAACCAAACGGCATAACCTTGAACTGCCATAATCCTCCTAAGCCCGTAACAAAAGCTGTTTTTTCTTTATCTAGAGGATCCATTTCGACCTGCCAATATCCGCTCTGAAGATCTATGGTGCTGAACCAAGTTGCACCAGCTATCAGGTCGAGGGTCTCGTCGATTCTGGGTAGAGGGTAAGAATCTTTCTTCGTTATATCGTTCAGCTTCCTGTAATCGATACAAAATCGTTTGGATCCGTCCTTTTTGTTAACAAGGACGATTGGTGAAGCCCAGGGACTAGACGATGGCTCAATCACATCGTTCGCTAACATGTCTTCCACAAGCTTCTTCACCTCTTCTCGGGCGTTAAGAGCGAGTCTTCGAGGAGCTTGTTTAATTGGTGAACTCTCTCCGACGTCGATCTTGTGCTTGACAGAAGTACATCGGCCCTTATCACCACTATCTTTGGCAAAAGAATCTATAAACTCTAGCAAAAGAGATTTAAACGATTCTGCCTGAGCTGAATTTAACGAAATCGAAGATTTCTCAACAAGGCTCTGTAAATGCGAAGGAAAACGTTGTTGCAAATCATCCTCCGAAAGTTCTATTTCTCGAATTCTAGGAGGAGTCCAATAAATTTCATTTCTATTTGTACAAAGAGTTATTTCACGATTGTTTGAAGCTAGCGAATTTCTCTTAGTCGAGATAACACAGTTATGAGCTGTAAGAAAGTCTATTCCCAAAATACCTTCATCCTCTATATCTGCTATAAAAACCTTATGTGGAGAGTCGATACACCCAAAAAGGTTAATTTGGACAGTAGCCTGTCTCAAAACCGGGGTCGTCTCTCCAGTGGCTGTTCGCAGAGAAAAAGAGGGAACAATCTGGTCATCGGATTTAAAGAGATCCGATCGAACTACGGTTACTTCCGCGCCCGTGTCTATTACCCATAGACAATCGACGCCATTTACAGTACCGCGCGCGTAAAGACCAGACTGTCGTAGACTTCTAATTAAAAATTGCTCTCTAAGAGGGCTTTCACTTCTAACAATCTGTGATGATTTTCGCCCTGACAAATCATCTAGAATTAGTTTTTTGAGTGAGTTCCTGTTGAAGAACTTGATTGAGGATTTGCTTCCCCTATTTCTATATTTTTCTTACGCCAATTATAAGAATTTGGATTCGAGCCTTGCATCGGTTTTCCACTAATTTTCTTAATTAGAAAACAATGATTGGCATCGTGACCTGTTTTTTCACAAAATATACAAGTCAAGCTAGTTTGACTTGTCACGACCACGTTTTTATTTATACGCTGGTTTTGTTGGTTTTGAAAAGAACCTCGATTTCTTGATTTAAAATTGTTACTGTTATTTCTATTTTTATAATTTTGAGGTTTTGACTCCTCCGAGTGTTCAAAACTTCGCCTTCTTGAGGCGTTTTCAGACACCTCAATCCGACGAAGCTTGTTCAGCCCAAAATATTGTTTTCTCATTGCCTCCACCTCGAGGGCTTTGGCCGTTGCCTCCCGCAGAGAAGTGAGGCCCGATATTCCAACGGCCATTTCAATTTCTGGATCATTAATCGCATTCAAAAAAGCTTGCGTTGCTAATAAGTTTCGAGACGGTTCGTGGTCTGGCAAAGCTATACGAGAAAGCCGTTCAATATCCTGACTAAGAGACGCGAGGTCTTCGTCTCGTCCTTGTCTTCTTGTCTGTAATTGTGCTGTGTACAGTTTTGTTAAGTGGTCATTTCCGTACCTCAACTTTAATGCAGAACTAAGTTTTTCATAATCAGAGATTTCTTCCTCAGACAACGCCGTTAAAACGTTCAAAGCCGGCGTTCGAAGACAGGAGGCAAGACTGTGGGCCCTCATGGCAGAGTCCCACTGATTATGTTTAGCAATTGTATTAAACTGGCGTTCATAATCTGCCCATGGAATTTTTCCGTCAAAAATGGGCGGTTTTAAAGGATAAAGAGGTTTCTCATTAATCTGAGAAGCAACCTCAGGAAATCTTGAATTATTTAATTGATTAAAATGAGAACATCGAGGTCGAGCTTGAGGCAAAGGCTCGGAAAAACCAACCTCATTATTAACCGTTACTCTACCAATTGGGGATTCAACTACTCCCCTAGTAAAAGGCACAGACCTTGAGTCTCGTACATCCTGGAACTGTCCTGGATGTTGGACCTGTCGAACAGCGGGAACGGGAACAGGAGAAAAAACAGGAGAGGGAAGCGGCGTAACGACTCTGGAACCTCGTGGGGTGACAACCGGTTCTCCTGAGCCATTCACCTGATGAACAGCCTGAAGAGCTGCCACAGTCGTCCGGAACAGTTCGTGTAGACTGGTTTCGGATCGTTCTTGTGCTTCTCTATCAAGCCTGCGCTGTTCCAGCTGTTGTTCTTGTTCTCTTCTTCGCTGCTCAAATTGAGAGGCAAATTCTCTTTCCCGTTGTTCTTGTTCTCTTTTTCGCTGCTCTTGTTGATCAAGAAGCAGCTGAAGAAGTTGCTGTTGTTGGCGCTCAGCAGCCTCTTGCTGTTGAGACATGATCTTCAGCAGATCAATTTGAGAGATTGTCGAAGGAATTGGAAGAGGGTCCACTGAAGGCGATGGAATTGTTTCAGGGACCCGCGGATTCTCCATAACAAAAGGTTCTTCTCCGCTACTTTCTCTTCCTCGTGAGCGCGTCAAACGACTGCTACTCATAATTAAAGTTCGCGCACTGAGTTGATTCAATTAATAAGAACTCAAGATCCCGCTTCTGACACCAATTGTAACGATTTAGACGTTACGTTAATAAAATATGGATCCGCGAGTTTACTTATTATCAAATCAAAGGCGTGAACAAAAATATCGTGATAAATGCTTTTAATGCAATATACGTGTTTCTTGTTTAAAGTCTGAAACAAGACTGTTTTTACAATAATATCGGTTGGCGCAGCAACCTTATTCTTTTTAAAGACATAAGAGGTTTATAAACGTCTTTTATCTATGCTGACTACTAGATCATCAAAGAGGGGGCAAAACGGGTGATTTCACCCTTTGTAACAATATTATTAACAATGAATTTCATCACTTGAGATCAAGCAGGGTGGCAACAAAAGACCCAAGTTATGCAATCGACATCGCTAAAACATGGTCCATAGTTTCCTTTGAGGACTAAAAACTTTATATTTGTCAATATCAAAATATAAAATTCTGAATTTCTGAGGAAGACGTCGAGTCATGTAGTAGAAACATTAATTGGATATCTAATTCATTCTATCATAGCCTCCCTACCTCAATTAGATGCTCTATTGCTATCTATTGTAAATCTTAATGGATCTCAACAATAAGTTTCATCGAACAATGTACTCAATTACTTCCATTATTTATATTGAAAACTTGAAGAATAGTCGCCGGGTTATGATCATTGAATTTTAATGAAAACCAAGGGATTTTTCGAAATATCTTCTTCTGTAAAATTAAGAAAATCGAAACCACAGATTTTCATCTCTCCAATCGCGCTAACAATATATCATTTGCATATAATATATCGCACGTGCATTTCGAGAATAGTGCGATTTTTTCTCTTACGGTAATTTAAAGTACCTACATACATTTGCCAAATTTAATATTGATCAGGAATTTCTTCCATTTGGGATCAATTACTGTCTGAATCTGCGGGGAATGCGTAATATATACGAGACGAATTTATTATCGGTTGCACACGAGTTGCAAAAATGGATAGGTTATAGAAACGTAAGTAGGTAGCAAATACCATAAGTGGTAACCTAGATCCAGAACTAAATTGAGTCGATTTTAGCTGTAAGCTGATTAAATGTGAAAATTTGAAACAAAACAGAGAAATAAAGGATTATCGGTTCGGTACGTACCTTGCAAACCGCGTGGTGAGATCCGTACACGCACGTGTGAGACTTGTTGAAGCTCGGCTTGTAAGAGCGTTACAAAGTGGTGCGTACGTATAGGAGCCTGCGCGCGCAGGGTAGGCTCGCATAGGTGAACTGCTTGCTTAATTACGCGTCGGAAATTCAAATCTCGTGAACCATCGGAAATACGACACTATCTCGCTCGTTTATGGGCATTTTCAAACACTTGTGTTCAATGTGTCTGGCCTCAATCACAACGAATTCGTAACGTTCCTCATCTACTACATTAATACCGACTTCCGAAGAGTCGCAGGGCTTATCGAGGAATAATTTCGAATCCCGATATTTTTTTCCGTACAAAAATATTTTGTTCTTTCTGAGGAAAATACGGTTGACGGCTATAATGTTTTCATTGCGTAAAAGAACACAGTTATCACTTTTTTTTGTACCCAAGAAGAAGTTTTCATACTCTACTGACTTTATAAATCGTCTACCCTCACTGTCTTCTCCGGTGCTGGCAAATTTTATAATCGGATACTCTCTTTGTGCAGGATTTATTTTCAGTTCATTTTCTTCGTGGACCCTGTTGATAAATTGTTGTAAGGGTTTGTTCGATGTTTTAACTTTTTTCTTAATTTTTTGCATAAAATTTTCATATTTAAAAGCACTGAACTTTTCGAGAGGGCCGAGTAATTGTACATCGTCACAAATATGGATTAAGTTGTGAACATTGTGAGAAATATGTTCTGCACCGTACAACCGTGAATAATTTGATACAAAATATATCAATAAGCTCCGTGCGTAGTCTATCAGTGTCGTAGAATATTTTTCGCTGGATAAAATTCGTACAGCGACACTGAGGCTAAGAAAGTGATAATATTTATCTTTATCTAAATGTTCTTTAAATATTATCGGTCCAGTATAGAGTAAGAGTTGTCTTAGCTCCGTTGCCTTATATCGATCGACTTGCTCTAACGGTCTCGGCTTTCTTGCAAATTCTTTAGATAATGTTGCGGCTAACGACATCAAGTAATCGGAGGCCGCCTTCAATTGTGCACTGGTCATCCGCACATTTTTTCTTCCTTTTACCCAGAATTGAAGCAGCTTTTTCATGATACCAAGGCATAAGAGATGCATATAATCCAGTGGGAACTGGCTCACCATTCCTATCTTCAAGTCTTCGAGAATGGATCGCTTCTTGTGATATTCTTCGTTGACTTTCAATCTGAATGATTCATCTGTTCTCAAAGTAGCATCAACTTCAGGATACGTCACACGATTTGCCTTAAATTTACCCTCTTGCATACATTTGCTACATCCAAAGTATGCGTTATGTCCTTTGGTACCAGTGATGTAGGCTTTCGCAGGTGCATCGCATATGAAGACGTTCAGTTCACATGATATTTTGTGGCCTTCTACTTGTATACCCGACTCACAAACCTTCAAAGCATCCTCGACAAAATATTTCAAGAAGTCGTTACAATCCAGAGGTTTCTCATTGCCATGGTATATGCCAACGACGCAAGGCTGAGTATGAAAAGGTGCTTCAATAGCCGTTAAAATTGGCCAAAACTGGCTTCCAGAGCTTTTCGTTAAAGGTAGACCATCCACATTAATATTGAATTTGATTACTGATGGAAAATCTTTAGGCGCATAATACTTTAAAACAGATTTAGTTAAAGCATTGGCCAAACCAAAATGATAATAGTTACCCGGTGACATACTGGTAGTTTTTATATTTTTTGGTGTTTGCATAAAAGTCCTTGCGTCAGATGGCAAATCATGTCCATATTTCTTCAAAATTTTCAACAAATTGCTCAGATGGTTTTGACTTATTGATGATTCAATAGCCCAATTCTGAATTTCCGTATAGATATCAGAATTATTTTTGTTTCTATGCTGTTCACAATCTTCAGTATTCTTTGTGAAATAACTACTGCTACCGCTAGTATCAGGCTCACCATTGAAGTTTTCGTCTCTAGCTGGACTGCTTTGTTCTGTCTCGAGAAAATTATATTCTGAATACCCTGCCTCTGATGCTTCAACATTAGGATCTGTATTTTCTGAGCTATTGTCGTTCAAATTATGCTCACATTTTTCACTATTAGTTTTTGAGCTTACTTTTTTTAGCACTTTTTTCAATTTCTTAGCTTCTTTTAAAATTAATCGTCTTCGCTGCCTTGTAGACAGAATAGTAATCTCCTTTCCAATCTTGGGCATCTTCCGATAATATCATGTGAAAATGATCGAATGCATTGAAATGCTCATCAACCGCATTAGCATAATATCCAGATTTTCGATTCCTTAATTTTTTTCGTGGTTTTTATACAAATTCACTCACTAAACAGAGTCGATTAAACCGATGACTCGGCTTGAATAAGAAAAATATAAACTAATTACCTGATATTATATTTATAGTAACGAATTACCTGATATTATATTTATTAGTAATTGGTATTGAAGTCACAAATAAAACACACGACGCGTCTGCATAATATTATGCTTCACTTGTAAGAACTTGCAGGTTATGTGTTCGAGGTTATGTTTCCACTTTCAGAGATGGCGCAGTAGCAGATACGCAGAAACATAGGAGCCGTAGATCTCGGTATACGTTGCGCTTATGCGCACATAAGTTATGTATCCGTGCTGTCTCTTTCAAGGGATGGTACAATCAAAGATACGCTGTAACGTAGATGCGGCAGATTGCGGTTACAGCTTGCGTACGTTATGTTAGTTACGTCACACTTGATTCCTCAAATATGTAAAGTAAATGTTACACTGTTCCATATACGTTATGTACAAACGGTCCGTATGTCTTACATCATTTCTATGGAAAGTATTATCGCATATACACCATAGCATATACTTTACGTAACACGCTGGTGTGGCTGTGATGGATTGTCGTTATATGGAGTTTACGTTTCCGATATGTTAGTTCTACTTTTATTACGTAAAGATTACGTTTACAGTTGAACGTATCAGGATCATCACAATAAAGACGTCACATTCATGTCAAAAGATTAAATTGTTACCTGGGTTATTTCTACGGGCGCTAGTCGCCACCTTACTGATGCACAAGAATTCGTAAACTCAACCAAAAAGACGTGACTCGACGCGCTAATCGCGACCGAATTGATAACTCTAGGAAGCTTTTCTGATCGTGCGGGTGTGTAGCGTATTATGACGCATCCGAGCTCCAGTCGTAGTCACTATTTCCACAAAGTTCGCAACCCTTCCCGCTAAACCGAGCATCTACGCACAGTAACACGCGACCTCCCCCCCCCGAGAGGTGACCCTTTTTACGTACGCAGACTCGACGAGACCCCGTGCAGCGGAATTTGGCCGCACTCAATTTCGAACCGAAATTGTTCCCCACTCGAAACCGTGACTCTACGCGAGACTTTACGAGGATCCACTTGACTCTACGCGTTATCGCGAAAACTCAGGCTACGGTCATCATCAAGGAGATCAGCAGACAGATTGCGAGCGCTACTCCAACTCCAAGATTAAGTGGGCCGACCGTGTATCAGTGTGCCAATCTAACTTGCGCTCGAAATATGCCCGCAAAGAATTACAAGCGCTTACCACTTCGTAACCACCCGAGGAATTCCCCGACTCCCGTGGCAGCCACGGCACGCGATTTTTCTCTTTTCTTTGTTCTGGCTCACTAAGTTCTTTTCACCCACCACGCGACGTCGCCAGGACTCAAGTGACGAGTCCTGCAAATCGGAGCCGCAATTCGAAAACGCCCCGGACATAGGCGCTATCCATAGTCAAAATTTTCCCGATCTAATTGGGGTTCTCGTTACGCAATTCTTACAATCTAGCGTATCGCTATCGTTGAATTCCGCTGTCGCGGGATGTTGATTGGCTGGCCAGTCTCTGGTACCCCGTAGCTTGGCAGTGGCGTGGTGACGACTTCGCGAGGGTACCTGTCGTCAGTTAGGCGACGGAGGGGGGGGGGGGGCTACGGCTCGCCGGCCACCAACGGGAATCTCGTCCGCCTTGGATTCCCTCGCGGCAGAGCTCTCCGTTGACGCTCTCTCCGTAGCCTCGTGTGAGGCCCTCCTTTCGTCGCGATCCGCCGCGATTGCCATCCAGTAACGTCGTTCGAATTTGCTGCCGATCCCCTGTCTGAGGCCGCATTCACTCGCCACCAAACAAAAAATAAACAAAAATCCTAAAAAGTCTTATTCGCTAGACCAGCGATGGTCCCCTCTTAGAGTCTCGGATGCGTGACTGTTGTCCTGGCGCTCTTTTTCGAAATGAGCCGCGGTCTGCTCCCTAAGTTAATGGTCCGTCTAGAGTTCGGGGAGCCGTGTGGAACGCGCAATAAAAATGCCACGTTGCAATATATAATTAATAAATAAATAATAATTTTATTATTTATATATATATACATTAGAGTGTTTCAAAAAAACCGATTTTTTTTTTTGAAGAACTTTGAAAAATCTTCCGAGTGTCCCTCAAAAATGACCTCGGTAAAATATGGGCTCTTAATATTGATCTTTAGAGGTGGCGATTCTCAATTTTCTATTTCCCATTTAAATAACATGGGAAAGAATTTTTTAAAAATTTAGAATTTCATTGCTCGAAAACGAATCTGTCTGAAGATATGAACAAAACACATTCTTGTAGAAAATTTTAAGCTCTACAGAAAAGATCTGAATAAACATTTGCGTGAGGTAAGTCGTTTCGGAGTGATCAGGCCTCAAACATCGAATCGTTTGAAATAATGATGTTATTAATTCACAAATGCTACAAAACTGACTCATATCGTAGATTAATGAAATTTAATAACTAACATTTCATTGGAAGTCTATAGTTTCAATTTTAAAATCAATAATATTGTGTATTTAAGTGATATGAGTCAGTTTTGTAGCATTTATAAATTAATAATATCATTATTTCAAACGGTTCGATGTTTGAGGCCTGATAACTCCGAAACGACTTACTTTACGCAAATCTTTATTCAGATTTTTCTTAGTTATTTTCACGATTTTTTCATGGGAGCTCTATGGGACTTAAAGACTCGAATCAAACGGCATTCCTCCTTTCTGACCTTGTATTTTGAGGAAAAAAATAGTTTTTTACACCAAAGCAAAATCCAGTTTAATTAGGACCCTTTTCATGAACTACTATTTTAGCAAAATTTTGCATAACTTTGAAACGCTGCCAAGTCAAGAATTTTCCAAGTAGACGGCCAATCGACGGCTCAAATTTTTCGTCTAGGTATACTTTATCACTACCCACACGAATTATTATTATTAATTCGGTCCTTTTTATATACGGCCTCGCAAAACCAATTGATGTCTGAAAAATTGCTGTTATAAGATGGCTGTAACTTTTTTCTATCCATTCGATATCGCTTCAAATTTTCAGGGAAAATACTTCATTCTTTCCCCAAACAATGCTGAAAATTTACAGCTTTGAGTCGAAGTTGTTAACGAGCTGTGAATTTTCAAAATGTTCAAGTTTACCACATAATAATTCGTATTTCATGGCATGATTCAAATTCACAGCTCGTTAATGCCATGAAATACGAAATATTATGGGGAAACTTGAACATTTTGATAATTCATAGCTCGTTAACAACTTCGACTCTAAGCTAAAAATTTTCAGCGTTGTTTGGGGAAAGAATGAAGTATTTTCCCTGAAAATTTCAAGCGATTTTGAGTTGATAGAAAAAAGTTACAGCTATCTGATAATATATTATATGTATACATACTCACACCACCGTAATTAGGTTTTTTACAATCTTATTTTATCTTAAAATTCACAGATATTATAAATCCAAAGTTATTTATAGCAATATTTCCTAAGAATATGTCTAAAATCCAAAAGAAAAAAATATATTGTAATATTAAAAATCTAATTACAGATTCGAATTGTTGAGAAAAAAATAGCACGGTTCGACAGAAAAAAAAATGTACGATTATTATTAACGGAGTTATTGAGTTGTTAATTAAGCGGTGAGAACAGCCGGGCGCGCGAAGCCTCGAGCCCCCCACCACGCCGCCGCGCCGCCCAGCTTCATTCCGCCGACTAACGCCGCTCGACGAACGTTCAGAAATTTTTTTTTACTAGATACAACACACCTAGAGATCTGAAAAAATTCACGGTGATGCCTTGGGGTGTTGCGAGATAGCAGATTTTCTTCTCCCTCAATATTAATCACAACAACAATAAACAAAATAACACTTAAACACCGTTATCTCCGGTTCTCGTCAAGATATTCATGTTTTTTTTTTAAATTACTCGTATGATAAAGTGCAAGTACAATCCATCATAATATTTACAAAAATATGAATATTCTCAGAGATATCTCTATTTGTTTGAAAGCAAAAAATTTCAAGTCGCCCAAAAATTAAAATTTTCGAGTATAAAATTAATTTTTTTTTTTTTCACTCATAGAAAGTACTAGTAACGAACTGACTCCATGATTTTTTGGCAACCCGTGGGCCAATCACATAAGAAAGGGCAGACGATATACGGATTTTGGCTTGTCGCGGATTGTCGCTCAACTATATAACACAGCCAAAAAAGCCTTGCACGATAATTTTGAAGACACTTCATATTACCTGTACCATGAGTTTTAAAGCCACACGTTGTTTATTCATC
Organism: Neodiprion pinetum; assembly: GCF_021155775.2. Lineage (NCBI taxonomy): Eukaryota > Metazoa > Arthropoda > Insecta > Hymenoptera > Diprionidae > Neodiprion > Neodiprion pinetum. Next base: position 11,482,017 of record NC_060235.2, read on the forward strand.
AATTCCTAACAAGAAATTTAAAATTTTTTTTTTTTACGGCATTTTGCTACTAAAATAGAGGAAATTGATCTCACGACAGCTTGTTTTATCGAGAATGATGAGACGAACAACTTTTGTTTGAACAGTTTTCGTGTATGACCCATAACGAAGACGTTATTTAACAGAATGTGGGGTCTCGAAAGTTTGAACAATCGTTACGGACAAACCCGGACCTATCTTTTTGGGGCATGGGTGAAAATATGTTCGTCCGTCTCTAATGAACCTGTAAAAAAATCGGCCAAGCTACGTTATTCCAGAATAGAACTTAATCTTATTCTCCTGGACTATTAGTGATGATTGACTATAGCGAGGAAGCGGGATGATTGTTAACGGTAGATTATAGTTGATTATCAATAAAGAATACTTTATGAGAGGAAGGTACAGAGTTGATACGATCTGTATCGCAAGAGAAGAGAGCGATAACTGACGATTTACAGGCGAGAATACACATTAATGATACACATACATGATTTTGAGACAGTAGATAATACATGAGATACAGCTGATTTGTTTTGCGTCGCAGCACGAGCAAGCGGTGAGATTTTACGCAGAGACGGCAAGTAAACATCGCACGCGAGTGTGCGTCCATGCGTGAGGACGATTTTGAGTGTACGAGAAACATTTAACTTATTCGATACTTTGCCGAAACACATCTATAGGTTTTGTTCCTTGTGTTATTTTCAAATGTTCATCTTGTCTTAATTTGAACTCTTTTATTATATCAAGTCCAATAAGGAAGTCATACTCAAAATTTTTTTTATCTATTACGTACACGTCCATATCTTTTTCTATATCCAAATTTTTATTTTTATGTTGATCACGCCTTGCGGTCGTTTCACGCTATTAATCGTAAGAAATGTTTCGGTATTAGTCTGGGCTGACTTTTCTGGTTTTATCCTTATTATTCTTGTACTTAGTAAAGAAAAGTTTGACTCAAAATCGTAAACTGCTTCTGATCCTAGAGTATTATTCAACAAAATCTTTATTGTGAATAATGGTGTGACTATTCGTTTTTTTCCTCATCAGCGTATGAATCCATCTGTCGAAACGTGTTGTTAACTACACTATTTGCAAAAATTAAGGAAACAACAAAATTTTCGAAATTTTTTGGTGATTTTCAACAGGCTGTATTTCAGTGAAAAATGGTCGTACAAGAAATACAAAACAAAGCTTTCAAAGCTTGAAGACTCTAGTTTTTGAATTTTTAGGTTAAAAATTTTTCGAAGCACTATTAGCCATGCAATCCTTTGATAAAGCACGAAGAAAAAATTTTCAAAATTTTTCACATTTTTTTTTTCGCTCTACGGGCACGGAAAAATTTTTCCGAGCTAAACCAATGCATAGGTCGCATAGCCTGTTCATTCAGCTTCAAGATGCTTTCTTTTAAATCTCGATACAACCATTTGTCTTCGAGATATCGAATTTTGAATGCCAAAGGATCCTTTTTCACTCAACTGCCGATATCTCTGGAACTACTGGTCGCACAGCGAGCCGAAGGGCAGTTTCTTTTTCTGCAGAAAATTTTCTACAAAAATCTGTCATGGTTGATGTCAAAAAAAATTTTTTCCACCTGTAGCGTTAACGTGAAAAAAAAGCAAAAAAATGCCATTTTGCCTTTTTTTGGATAATCGACTGTATCTTCGTCAATATTTGGGGGAAAGCTTAGGTTAGAAGAAAATTTTACAGCCCAATGTACCCCAAAGGTCTCTCTGAATCGGTAGATCGATCGGTTCAGCGGTTTTCCTGGACCGATTGATTGAAATTTTGAAAAAATTAAGAGAACAAGGTCCCTTAAGAAACAAAAACCTTGTTCCCTTGATTTTTTCAAAATTTCAATCAATCGGTCCAGGAAAACCGCTGAACCGATCGATCTACCGATTAAGGGGGACCTTTGGGATACATTAGGCTGTAAAATTTTCTTCTAACCTAAGCTTTTCCCCTAATATTGACGAAGATACAGTCGATTATCCAAAAATTCCTTAAGAAACAAAAACCTTGTTCCCTTAATTTTTTCAAAATTTCAATCAATCGGTCCAGGAAAACCGCCGAACTGATCGATCCACCGATTCAGAGGGACCTTTGGGGTACATTGGGCTGTAAAATTTTCTTCTAACCTAAGCTTTCCCCCAAATATTGACGAAGATACAGTCGATTATCCAAAAAAAGGCAAAATGGCATTTTTTTGCTCTTTTTTCACGTTAACGCTACAGGTGGAAAAAAATTTTTTTTGACATCAACCATGACAGATTTTTGTAGAAAATTTTCTGCAGAAAAAGAAGCTGCCCTTCGGCTCGCTGTGCGACCAGTAGTTCCAGAGATATCGGCAGTTGAGTGAAAAAGGATCCTTTGGCATTCAAAATTCGATATCTCGAAGACAAATAGTTGTATCGAGGTTTAAAAAAAAGCATCTCGAAGCTGAATAAACAGGCTATGCAACCTATGCATTGGTTTAGCTCGGAAAAATTTTTCCATGCCCGTAAAGCGAAAAAAACAATGTGAAAAAATTTTGAAAATTTTTTCTTCGTGCTTTATCAAAGGATTGCATGGCTAATAGTGCTTCGAAAAATTTTTAACCTAAAAATTCAAAAACTAGAGTCTTCAAGCTTCAAAAGCTTTGTTTTGTATTTCTTGTACGACAATTTTTCACTGAAATACAGCCTGTTGAAAATCACCAAAAAATTTCGAAAATTTTGTTGTTCCCTTAATTTTTGCAAGAAGTGTAGTTTTGTTAACTTTTTCTCTTCTTTGTTATTCTCTTTGGATTTAAACAAGCAAGTATCTTCATTATGGTATCGGTTGCCTTTGTTCAATTTCAAACATATTGTAACGTACTTTGACGTTACGGAAAATAAATATGGATCCGCGAGTTTAATTATCAAGTCAAAAGAAATCAAGAGCGTAAATAAAATATTGTGAAAATGCTTTAATGCAAGATATGTGTTTCTCGTTTTAAGTCTGAAACAAGACTGTTTTTACAATAATGTCGGTTGGCGCAGCAACCTTATTCTTTTTCAAGACATAAGAGGTTTATAAACGTTTTTTATCCATGCTGACTACTAGATCATTAAAGAGGGGGCAAAACGGGTGATTTCACCCTTTGTAACACTACTCCCCCCCGAGGAAAAGAGTCGTCCCGACTTGGGAAGGATGAAACAATTATAAAAGTGATCTAGCAGTCAGTGCTCAAAGGTGAGTTGGAGCTGTGGCTCTAAAAATTTAAGGACTCCCTTTTTCACTATCTGGCATTTGCCCACAGTCTCAAGGTAAACCACAGAAAACCTTGAGCAGATAGTTGAGCGTTAAATAACTTCGATAATTTATGTGCCTTGTTTTTACAAAGGTAAGTGTTATCTAGTGTCATGAATCGTCATGAATTTGAGGACATCAAAATCATCCGGATCGTCGTCGAAAAGAAAATTCATTCCTCTTCAGGGAAAAAAGTCCGGTGAATCAAACACAGATGAGTACGACGAGGCGGGAAACCATAACTGGAAAAACTCTGGGTCCTAGGCAACGTAAAGGCTGATTTCCTCTGAGAACCGGCACAGGAAACAGGAAAAAGGAATGGGTGACTGAATCCAAGACTTCTTCAGAAACAGCACACCCTAGAGTTTGGAGGACAAATGTGAGTGGTGGTATAACAATCCAAATTCACTAAGTGAGTTTGGGAGAATACACGAATAAAATAAATTAAATATGTATTCAAAAGAAAAGAAACGATCTTATCTGAATCATTTCTGCGTCCTTCTTCGAAATAAGACCACCAGTCATCCTTAGGAATCGGGGAAAGATTGGATGGGAAAAGGCTGTGTCAAGTAACCTGAAAAAGTACTCACAAAAACTGACACTTAAGGTTAATAAAATGTGAAAATCAAGCAATCGCTCATCGACCACGAAAAATAATCGTGGCTCTTTTCACATTAATAAACCAAAGCCTATCCGACACAAAACTTGATTCAAAAGAAGAAGTTTCTAGAAAAAAACAATCAAAGAAAACAAATTTCAAATTAATTAGCAACTCAGAAATGAAAAATCATTATAAGAAAAGTAGTCATTGAAGACGGTCCTCATACAATTCCGCCGAACCCACTCAAAAGCACACATCATGAACCCGAACTCAAAAGAACACATTTTCCTAAATGCGGGGGCATTATCACGCGAATGTCTCCCGGACAATATCGAAGATCTCTCAGAAAAGGAAATCTGTGATTTTCTCGATTCCAAATGGGAAGAAATGTCATGTGGCAAGTTAGAAGGATTCCAAGAAAAAGGCAGAACGGATTATTTTTGCCAATCCTGCTTCATCCTCCAGTAAGTTCATCATATCGAATAACACAAATAAATTATGAGAAACATGAAAACATTTTTTTTTAAATAGCTCAGAACCCAAATTATTGGACCATAAAATATCCTTTCACCTCACATTCCACGAGGAAAAGGCTAAATGTTGGATCTGCGGCCAAAGTCTGTTAGTCGCAAAAAGAGGGACGAGTGGATGCAATGAATGCAAAAAAGTGAAAGAGGAAATTAAGAAAATTGAAAATGTTACTCGTTACTTTCTTTTTTAATTATATTGATTGTTGAAATTAGAATGAAGTTTCTTATTGAATAAATCCCTTTTTTTTAAACGCCAAACAAGAAATTTCTCTAACCTTGTCCGTGTGTTATTGCAAAACAAAAACTAGAATAAACTTGGTCGGCTGTGGATTCTGCATTGATAACCAAAACAGGAGCCGACAAAAAAGAAAAGGTTTGTTTTACTAGCCAATCTTCATGAACCTCATGAATAGTTCTGAGTAGCTCTAAAGAAATACTCGATTCCTCCTCACGGGAACGGGAACTTACTCGAGCAAAAGAAGTTTCTGGGGAAACTCGCAAATAAACAATCAAATCTACTCTGAGCTCAGACGAGCGAATGAGAAGATCGAAATTTTTCATCAATAAATGAGATTCGAAGTCGCGAAAATTACCTAACCTTCGACGAGCTTCTACAAAACAATTGCTACTGAATATCGATCTTTCCATCACCTTTACAGGCAATGAAGTTGTCTGAAGATGTCTTTCTAACATAACCATTCGAGCAAAATGCTGAAAATAATAGCAATAACGATCTGGGTCCTGATACATCAAATATAGAAGATTAATTCCAGCTACATCTCGATATTCCTCAAGAGGTTCTAAAAGTGTACAGACCTGGCGATCTGCTAAAAACCTCTTGGTGAAAGTTGTTTTTCCGCATCCGATATTTCCTTCAATAATAATCGTAAGCGGTCGAGTTTTACTCAAATGAATTCCAAAAGGCAAATTCTTCTCCCAATCGATGACCGACTGTAAAGAAGGTCAAGTCGATCACAGTCGTCAAGGGTGTTGGTTTGAAGATCTAACCTCGAAGGATGTCCCTGGTCTTGGAGAGACTGTTCCAGGTAGATCTTCTTCAAAAGGAGCAAGACGATCCAAGTGAACCACTTTCTGACGCGAATGAGGAGATCTTCGGATTCTATAAACGACATCATTTATCCGGTTAACCACTAAGTAAGGGCCTTCCCAATTTCTTTGTAGCTTTGGACATCGTCCTTTCTGTCTTCGAGGTTGAAAGAGCCAAACAGAATCTCCAGGATTAAATTTTAAATCTCTGGCTCGAATATCATGACGAGTTTTTAATTTATCTGAAGCCATGGAAATTCTATTCCTAGCAAAGTGATGAATTTCTTCTAAACGTTGTTGTAATAAAAAGGCATAATCTGTTTGATGCTGTCTTTGCACAGGTTTAGGGCCTTTGTCTAAATCTGACGGAAGTCGAAGATTTCTTCCAGTAAGCATGAGGGCTGGCGTCTGCTTCGTCGTCTCATGAATCGCAGATCTGTAAGATAAGAGGAAGAAAGGGATCCAGGAGTCCCAGTCTCTCTGATTCTGCTCTACGAAGGACGACAAATATTGTAGCAAGGTTCGATTCAGACGCTCTATCATGCCGTCAGATTGCGGATGCAAAGGAGTCGTACGAGTTTTTCTAACCCCTAAAATCTGAGTAACCTCTTTCATTAAGGTGGACTCAAAATTTCGGCCTAAATCAGTATGAAGTTCTAGAGGAACTCCTCGTCTACAAATAAACTCTTCAACGAATGCCTGTGCTACAGTGGAGGCTTCTTGATCAGCGAGAGGAACCACTTCAGGCCACTTAGTAAAATAATCAGCAATAAGCAAAGCATATTCATTTCCAGAATGGGTTATCGGGAGAGGTCCGAGAATGTCCATTGCTATCCTTTCGAATGGAGCTCCCACGTTGTAAATTTGAAGAGAGCTTTGTCCCTTCGTTCGAGGTCCTTTCTTTGCCGTGCAGATTCGACATCTTCGACACCAATCTTCAACGTCCATCCGGCAACGGGGCCAAAAGTAGAAGTTGCGAATTCTGCCCAGAGTTTTATTTGAAGCGAAATGTCCGCCTGCAGGAGAATCATAATAAAGAGCAAGAATCTCCGGAACTCGTGACCTGGGAACCAAAAGTTGCCACCTGATTTCATTCGAGTCTGCAGATTCCCATTTTCGGTATAAAATTCCATCAATTAAAAGGATAGAGTCCCATTGAGCCCAATAAATTTTCAAATCTGGCTCGGCTAAAGATATATCCTGCCAGTCCGGGCGAGTTTCTGCTTCTTTCCAAGACTTCACTTGATTCAAAGTGTCGTCCTCTTGTTGCGATTTTCTCTATTCCTCCTGGTTATTTTCAAAAGAAATTTTCCGTATTATAAGAGAGGGGTTACGGTTTTTCTCTAATCGTGCACACTGTTTACACTCTGGCATTTCCTCGCAGGGTCTTCGAGAGAGAGCATCGGCGTTTCCATGATGAATTCCTGCTCGATGACGAATATCAAAATCGTACTGACCAAGCCTTTCTATCCATCTAGCTACCTGACCTTCGGGAGATTTGAACGAAAGTAGCCACCTGAGAGAAGCATGATCTGTACGTATCAAAAATCTCCTGCCGTACAAATAATGGTGAAAATGTACTACGGCCTTAACAACAGCTAAAAGCTCTCTACGAGTGACACAATAATTCCTCTCGGTTTTACTCAAAACTCTGCTGAAATAGCTTATCACTCTCTCCTGACCTCCCTGAATTTGTGACAGAACCCCGCCTATTCCTGAAAGAAAGGCATCCGTATCTAAAATAAAAGGAAGTTCGACCTCTGGATAAGCTAAAATTGGCGAAGAAATAAGATTTTCTTTTAATTTCTTGAAAGCCTCTTCGCATTCCGGGGTCCAGTCAAAAGGAATCTTTATTCCGGTCGAATGATGGAGAGGTTTAGCTATACTAGCGAAACCTTTTACAAATCTTCTGTAATACGTACAAAGGCCTAAAAAGCTTTGAATTTGTTCTTCATTCTTAGGTGTCGGCCAAGAAGAAACCTTCTCTATTTTGGATCTTCACACCTTGTGCTGAGACGATATGTCCGAGGAAGCCTACTTCTTTCGGGAACAGATGGCATTTTTTCGGGCTCATTTTTAGGCCTGCTTGCTTCAGCCTAGCGAAAACTTGTCTGAGATTTTGAACTTCTTCTTCAAAGTTCTTGCCAAAAACAATTATATCGTCTAAATAAACGAGGCATATTTTGCCAGTGAGCCCATTGAGAACAGCTTCCATCATTCGTTCAAAGGTAGCCGGGGCATTACTCAAACCAAACGGCATAACCTTGAACTGCCATAATCTTCCTAAACCCGTAACAAAAGCTGTTTTTTCTTCATCTAGAGGATCCATTTCGACCTGCCAGTATCCGCTCTGAAGATCTATGGTGCTGAACCAAGTTGCACCAGCTATCAGGTCGAGTGTCTCGTCGATTCTGGGTAGAGGGTAGGAATCTTTCTTCGTTATATCGTTCAGATTCCTGTAATCGATACAAAATCGTTTGGATCCGTCCTTTCTGTTAACAAGGACGATTGGTGAGGCACAGGGACTAGACGATGGTTCAATCACATCGTTCTTAAGCACGTCTTCCACAAGCTTCTTCACCTCTTCTCGGGCTTTGAGAGCGAGTCTTCGAGGAACTTGTTTTATTGGCGAACTCTCTCCGACGTCGATCTTGTGCTTGACAGAAGTACATCGGCCCTTATCACCACTATCTCTGGCGAAAGAATCTATAAATTCTAGCAAAAGAGATTTAAGCGATTCTACCTGAGCTGAATTTAACGAAATCGAAGATTTCTCAACAAGGCTCCGTAAATGTAAAGGGAAATGTTGTTGAAAATCATCCTCCGAAAGTTCTATTTCCCGAATTCTAGGAGGAGTCCAATAAATTCCATTTCTATTTGAACAAAGAGTTATTTCGCGATTGTTTGAAGCTCGTGAATTTCTCTTAGTCGAGATAACACAGTTATGAGCTGTGAGAAAGTCTATTCCCAAAATACCTTCATCCTCTATATCTGCTATAAAAACCTTATGTGGAGAGTCGATACACCCAAAAAGGTTAATTTGGACAGTAACCTGTCTCAAAACCGGGGTCGTCTCTCCAGTGGCTGTTCACAGAGATAAAGAGGGAACTGATCATCGGATTTAAAGAGATCCGATCGAACTACGGTTACTTCCGCGCCGGTGTTTATAACCCATAGACAATCGACGCCATTTACAGTACCGCACGCGTAAAGACCAGACTGTCGTAGACTTCTAATTGAAAACTGTTTTCTGAGAGGGCTTTCACTCCTAACAATCTGCGATGATTTTCGCCCCGACAAATCATCTGGAATTAGTTTTTTGGGTGAGTTCCCGTTGAAGAACTCGACTGAGGATTTGCTTCCCCTATTTCTATATTTCTCTTACGCCAGTTATGAGAGTTTGGATTCAAGCCTTGCATCGGTTCTCTACTAATTTTTTTAATTAGAAAACAATGATTGGCGTCGTGGCCTGTTTTTTTACAAAATATCCAAGTCAAGCCGGTTTGACTTGTCATGACCGCGTTCTTATTTACACGCTTGTTTTTTCTGGTTTTGAAAAAAACCTCGATTTCTTGGTTTATAATTACTATTGTTATTTTCATTTCTATAATTTTGAGGTTTGGCTCCTCCGAGTGTTCAAAACTTCGTCTTTCTGAGGTGCTTTCTGACACCTCAATCCGACGAAGCTTGTTCAACCCAAAATACTGTTTCCTCAAAGCCACCACCTCGAGGGCTTTGGCCGTTGCCTCCCGCAGAGAAGTGAGACCCGATGTCCCAACGGCCATTTTGATTTCTGGATCATTGATTGCGTTTAAGAAAGCTTGTGTCGCTGATAAATTACGAGATGGCTCGTGATCTGGCAAAGCTACACGAGAAAGCCGTTCAATATCTTGACTAAGAGACGCGAGGTCTTCGTCTCGTCCTTGTCTTCTAGTCTGTAATTGAACTGTGTACAGTTTTGTCAAGTGGTCATTTCCTTATCTTAACTTAAGTGCGGAGCTAAGTTTTTCATAGTCGGAAATTTCTTCCTCAGACAATGCCTTTAAAACATTTAAAGCCGGCGTTCGAAGATAAGAGGCAAGGCTGTGGGCCCTCATGGCGGAGTCCCACTGGTTATGTTTTGCAATTGTATTAAACTGACGTTCATAATCTGCCCATGGAATCTTTCCATCAAAAATTGGCGGTTTCAAAGGATAAAAAGGTTCCTTGTTAATTTGAAAAGCAACCCCAGGAAATCTTGTATTATTTAATTGACTTAAATGGAAATAACGAGGTTGAACGTGAGGCAGAGGCTCGGAAAAGCCAACTTCATTATTAACTGTTACTCTACCAATTGGGGATTTGTCTATTCCCCTAATAAACGGCACAGACCTTGAGTCTCGTACATCCTAAAACTGTCCTGGATGTTTGACCTGTCGAACGGCGGCAACGGGGACAGGAGACGGAACAGAAGAGGGAAGCGGAGTAACGACTCTGGAACCTCGTGGGGTGACAGCCGGTTATCCTGAGCCATTCACCTGATGAACAGCCTGAAGAGCTGCCACAGTCGTCCGGAATAGTTCATGCAGACTGGTCTCGGATCGTTCTTGAGCTTCTCTATCAAGCCCCCGCTGCTCCAACTGAGAGGCAATTTCCCTTTCTCGTTGTTCTTGTTCTCTGTTTCGCTGCCCCAACTGAGAGGCAAGTTCTCTTTCTCGTTGTTATTGTTTTCTTTTTCGCTGCTCTTGTTGATCACGAAGCAGCTGAAGAAGTTGCTGTTGTTGACGCTCAGCGGCTTCTTGTTGTTGAGACATGATCTTCAGTAGATCAATCTGAGAGACTGTCGCAGGAATTGGATGAGGGTCCACTGAAGGTGATGGAATCGTTTCAGGGACCCTCGGATTCTCCATAACGAAAGGTTCTTCTCCGCCACTTTCCCTTCGACGTGAGCGCGTCAAACGACTGTTGCTCATAGTTTATTTCACGCACTGAATTGACTTAATTGAAAAAAAACTCAAGATCCCACTTTTGACACCAATGTATCGTACTTTGACGTTACGGAAAATAAATATGGATACGCGAGTGTAATTATCAAGTGAGAAGAAATCAAGAGCGTGACCAAAATATTGTGAAAATGCTTTAATGCAAGATATGTGTTTCTCGTTTCAAGTCTGAAACAAGACTGTTTTTTACAATAATGTTGGTTGACGCAGCAACCTTATTCTTTTGAAAGACACAAGAGGTTTATAAACGTCTTTTATCCATGCTCACTACTAGATCATTAAAGAGGGGGCAAAACGGGTGATTTCACCCTTTGTCACAATATCTTGCATGGTAGTTTTTGGTTCAATCTTTTGGCGTGGTTATTATTTGTTTCTTTTTATTACTCCAAATTCTTATTTTTTACTAAATATTCATATTTACCGAGTTCATTGAAAAGGTCCTCTGATTCTGTCAGGTTTTTCTTTCAATCTTATTCAATATATGTTTCGGTCGAACTGTTCCTATTAAATCTATTACAGTACCTTTATCCATAGATTTTCTGACTTCACGTAACAATCGTTCTTTTTTCATAGCATAATCGACTAGTGAACCTTCTAGGTATTCAAAAGATATAGCATACTCTTGTTTACATATGTTTCACAGAATTTTGTTTTCCATGTATTCCGAACTCAAGGGGTTAGGTGGGTTTCAAAATTTCAAAAAATCGAATTTTTTTTTTTTGCTTATCTTATAATTAAATATGTTGAGAATATTCCTTTGAAATTTTAAAACGATCCGAGTCATATTTTGAGAGATATAGCCTTTGGATGTTCTACCCATCAGGCTATAACCGAGCGTAGCGCAGGTATATCGAGGCAGCTGCTTAGCTATTGTTCGTTTATTTTTGTGATGCAAATACTAGGCTTAGGACTTGCCGGATGTGAAAAATTCTGTGGTTTGAAGGATATAAGTTCCTAATTCTTGAATGCATCGACGTACAATTTTTATGTTGATAAAATACATAAGTGCGTCATAACTGTTGCCGAATCAATTTTGTTGTCTGCTGCAAATCAAGAAAAAAAATTAACGTGTGATGAAAATAATGTTGAAGATACGACAGATGTTACCGTGTCAGGTAATGGCACATGGGAAAAACGTGGGTTTGCATCATTATACCGTGTGAGTACGATTATTTACATGTTATTTGAATGTGAATCTTCAATCGCGATTTCCTCGAAACTACATTTTTGGAATCGGTAGTCACGATTTCTCGAAAACTTATGAACCGATCCCTTTCAAATTTTGCACACTTCTTCAAAATAACATTATCTCGTGCTTAAACGGAGGAATTTTTTTTTTTCTATTTCAAGTAATTTGTCAAGGCCATAAAGAGTGCAAATTTCACTCAAAAAAAGGGTTTTTTGTTTTCAACGCCGCCAAAAATGTGATTTTGGTTTTTTTTTTTCCTTCGTCCAAGCACGAGCTTTAAACATTTACTGACATAAAATTTTTGGTTTTTGCATTTCAGATGAATCAGTCATGAGTTATCCTGACTACGCCGAGAAAACTTTTTTTTGAGGGGTCAAAGCAGACGACGTGTCCACGCCTTGATTTTCAATATTTTTCAATGAAAATTTCACAAACTACTAATAAAATATGTATCTGTTATTTGTTGAATTGATGGAATGAAATATTCTTTTGATTAAATAAAAAAAAATTCATGAAAATGTACCTATTTTGAGCTTTTGAAACCCACCTGACCCCTTAATCTATTGTCTCTTTAATTAACATAAAACTATGCCAATCCAGGACATTTTTGTCAAGGAAATTTTGAAGCATTTCAATTTTCTTCTATCTTCCGTGATTTCAAATCTTTCACATTCTTTTTCAAATGATTCTAACCATTGTTTTGTAGCAACGTATAGTTTCCCAAGCATGTAATAAAAATCGGTCAACAAGAAGCAGGTGGTGCAGGCATAAGAAATCGGGGCCCCGAATACTTACGTTTATGACGTTCGGCGGAAAACAAGTCTCGACAAGAACTATTTTGTGTGTTCGTGTGTGTCAAATCCGTTGAGAATAGCCATCTTGCGGCCGCGAAAATGATCAACGGGGCGGGGGGGTAGAGCCGCGGATTTGCGGGGGGGGCGTAGCTCCGCGGATTCGGGGGGGGGGGGGGGTAGCGCCGCGGATCCGCGGGAGGGGGGGAGGGTAGCACCGCGGATTCACGGCGGGGGGGGGGGGGGGGGGGTAGCGCGGCGGATTCGGCGCAGAGAGGGGAGCGAGAGGGAAAGGAAGGAGGGGGGAGGGGGAGTGGGCCAGAACTTTCATAACTACACTACTCGGCAGTCCCGAAACACACATTAGACGCGTGGCCGGCCGGGCTAAAAGACCCGGTCGGCGATGGGTGGCGCACGTCCAAGCCGAGATTTTGTATCGAAGCTCCCTGGTTGATCCTGCCAGTAGTCATATGCTTGTCTCAAAGATTAAGCCATGCATGTCTCAGTGCAAGCCAAATTAAGGTGAAACCGCGAATGGCTCATTAAATCAGTTATGGTTTCTTAGATCGTACACGCATTTACTTGGATAACTGTGGTAATTCTAGAGCTAATACATGCAAACAGAGTTCCGACCAGAGATGGAAGAAATGCTTTTATTGGATCAAAACCAATCGACGGCGGGTACGTCCCGTCCGCCATTTACCTTAGTGACTCTGAATAACTTTGGGCTGATCGCACGGTCTCGTACCGGCGACGCTTCTTTCAAACGTCTGCCTTATCAACTGTCGATGGTAGGCTCTGCGCCTACCATGGTTGTTACGGGTAGCGGTGAATCAAGGTTCGATTCCGGAAAGGGTGCCTGAGAAACGGCTACCACATCCAAGGAAAGCAGCAGGCGCGCAAATTACACACTCCCGGCACGGGGAGGTGGTGACGAAAAATGACGATACGGAACTCATCCGAGGCCCCGTAATCGAAATGAGTACACTTTAAATCCTTCAACAAGGATCCATTGGAGGGCAAGTCTGGTGCCAGCAGCCGCGGTAATTCCAGCTCGAATAGCGTATATTCAAGTTGTTGCGGTTAGAAAGCTCGTAGTTGAATCTGTGTCCCACGCTGTCGGTTCACCGCTCGCGGTGTCTAACTGACATGATTGTGGGACGTCCTACCGGTGGGCTTAGCCCTCCGGGGCGGCCCAACTAATATCCCATCGTGGTGCTCTTTACTGAGTGTCGAGGTGGGCCGGTACGTTCACTTTGAACAAACAAGAGTGCTTAAAGCAGGCCATTTCCGCCTGAATACTGTGTGCATGAAATAATAGAATAGGACCTCGGTTCTATTTTGTTGGTTTTCGGAACTCCGAGGTGATGAATAATATGGACAGATGGGGGCATTCGTATTGCGACGTTGGAGGTGAAATCATTGGATCGTCGCAAGACGGACAGAAGCGAAAACATTTGCCAAAAATGTTGTCTTCAATCAAGAACGAAAGTTAGAGGTTCGAAGGCGATCAGATACCGCCCTAGTTCTAACCATTAACGATGCCAGCTAGCGATCCGCCGAAGTTCCTCCGATCACTCGGCGGGCAGCTTCCAGGAAACAAAAGCTTTTGGGTTCCAGGGAAAGTATGATTGCAAAGCTGAAACTTAAAGGAGTTGAAGGGCACCACCAGGAGTGGAGCCGGCGACCTAATTTGACTCAACACGGGAAACCTCACCAGGCCAGGACACCGAAAGGATTGACAAATTGAGAGCTGTTTCTTGATTCGGTGGGTGGTGGTGCATGGCCGTTCTTAGTTGATGGAGCGATTTGTCTGGTTGATTCCGATAACGAACGAGACTCTAGCCTGCTGAATAGGCGTACCTTCCGGTATCTCAAAGGCCCCTGGCCTCGGTCGGGCGGTTTTTACTACCGGCGTACAAATAAATCTTCTTCAAAGGACATGCGGCTTCTAGCCGCACGAGATTGAGCAATAACAGGCCTGTGATGCCCTGAGATGTTCTGGGCCGCACGCGCGCTACACTGAAGGAATCAGCGTGTCTTCCCTGGCCGAAAGGCCCGGGTAACCCGCTAAACCTCCTTCGTGCTAGGGATTGGGGCTTGCAATCATTCTCCATGAACGAGGAATTCCCAGTGAGCGCGAGTCATAAGCTCGCGTTGATTACGTCCCTGCCCTTTGTACACACCGCCCGTCGCTACTACCGATTGAATGATTTAGTGAGGTCTTCCGACTGGTACGCGGCAATATCTAGGCATTGCCGATGTAGCCGGGAAGACGACCAAACTTGATCATTTGTAGGGAGTAAAAGTCGTAACAAGGTTTCCGTAGGTGAACCTGCGGAAGGATCATTAACGTTTCGTACTGCCGAAGCAGCGACTCGTGAGCGCGCGGGGCTGTCTCGCCGCGAGAGCGGCGTGTCACGCCCACGTGTCGCGAACAAGATTTCACGAAACTTTGAACGACGTTACGGTCGGGCCCGGTTGCCGCGGCGCGCAACACAATCGTCGTGACAACGAACGCGGTGCTGACGCCGGATCCGATGGGTCCGGCGTTCGCCGCGGTCGCGACGAGCGCAGTCGCCGGCTAAAACCGCCCGACAACCGACTCGCGCCAAGGCGTCGACCCGTCGCTCCGCGTCCAGCGCGGAGCAGCGGCGGGTCGTTCGCGCCTCCGGCCGACTCGGTGCCGAGAGGGAACCACTCCGCGGTCCGCCTTGACTCGTTCGAATCGGTCAGGTCGTACGAGGGAGACGTGCAAAGCTGGTCTCAGCGCTTCTTCGCGGGCAGCCTGTCTGCGCCCGGGTGTCCTCGGTGCAACGCCGTTACACCCCGGACGCAGGCCGCAAACGCGGTAGGCTTCGGAGAGAATTTTCGCCCGTACGGAAAAGCTCGCGTCAGCGTCGAGGGCAGCGATGCCCGGGACTCGCTGACGCGGCCCACTGCCGTCCGCCGTCAATCGTTTGCATTGCGAGCCGATCGGGTCCGGCGCCGGTCAATTCCGGCAGACGACCCGTGAACTCGAGGCGACGTCGGCTCTTGAACTATCGCACGAACGAAATTTGACGCGCGGCGCGCGTTCCCTCCCGCGCGCAACCGCGCAAGGGCTGACGCACGCGGCGCCGCGCTCACGACCACAATAAGCCGGTAACAACCGTAATTTTGGCATTTTTAATGCAAAATTCACATATATGATTACCCTGAACGGTGGATCACTCGGCTCGTGGGTCGATGAAAAACGCAGCTAATTGCGCGTCAACTTGTGAACTGCAGGACACATGAACATCGACATTTCGAACGCACATTGCGGTCCACGGATACAATTCCCGGACCACGCCTGGCTGAGGGTCGTTGAACAACGACAGACTGCTCCGTAGGCAACGGTGCTGCGAAACCCCCCCCCCCCCCGGGGAAACACAGCGCACCGTGCCTTCGCGAGCGAATGACTGGACGTTCGCAGCCTCAAACAAAGGTCGCGTCGCCTCAAACGAACACGTATGTCACGGTCACGACGCGTCGCCGCAGATCGCGGGGTCGAGCTGTCGCTGCCGTTCGTCACGTTCCGGTGCTAGCGATAGTCGAGAGAACGAACGAATTCGGCACGGCGACACACAGACCGTGCGCGGTCGGTTTGCCGCTCATGTGATGAAGTTCCGTCCACGCTTCGCCGCGGGGGGCTCTCGGGTCTCCCATACGGCGGGCGTGTTTACGGTCGTTTCCGTGGCTCGAACGTACGAAAGAATACGTTGTGTCCTTGTCCGTGTCGACGGTGCTGTTCTTGAACGAACGGCCGTCGCCGACGACGGACTTGCAATCTTACGACAACCTCAGAGCAGGCGAGACTACCCGCTGAATTTGAGCATATTACTAAGCGGAGGAAAAGGAACTAACTAGGATTTCCTCAGTAGCGGCGCGCGAACAGGAAACAGCCCAGCACTGAATCCCGCGGTTCTGCCGCCGGGAAATGTAGTGTTTGGGAGGATCCGCTTATCCCTGGGCGTCGGCCCGCGTCCAAGTCCATCTTGAATGGGGCCACTTACCCGCAGAGGGTGCCAGGCCCGTAGTGACCGGGACGCGCCACGGGAGGATCTCTCCTCAGAGTCGGGTCGCTTGAGAGTACAGCTCTAAGTGGGTGGTAAACTCCATCTAAGGCTAAATATGACCACGAGACCGATAGCGAACAAGTACCGTGAGGGAAAGTTGAAAAAAACTTTAAAGAGAGAGTTCAAGAGTACGTGAAACCGTTCAGGGGTAAACCTAAGAAACCCGAAATATCGAACGGGGAGATTCATCGTCAGCGACGCAGGCTTCGCCGCGGCTCGTGATGTCGGGACCTCGCGTCCCCGGCACTCGGTCGCGGAGCAATGTCCGGCGGCGCCGGCGTGCACTTCTCCCCTAGTAGGACGTCGCGACCCGTTGGGTGTCGGTCAAAGGCCCGGTCGGCTGCCTGTCTCGGCGTTCTCGTCGGGGCGGACCCTTGGTTGCCTGTCCGGCTGCCCGGCGGTACCCGCACGGTATAGAGCCGCATTGAACTGCGTCGGGCCCGCCGCAAGCGCGGTCAGCGATTCCCGGTGGTCGGACCTAGCGCCGTCCCCGGGCCTGGCCAGCTGTTGGCTGGCGGTGTCCTCTGGCTGGCTCGTTCGAATTATCAAATACCGGTCGGCGACGCTATTGCTTTGGGTACTTTCAGGACCCGTCTTGAAACACGGACCAAGGAGTCTCACATGTGCGCGAGTCATCGGGACGAGCAAACCTGAAGGCGAACTGAAAGTAAAGGTCAGCCCAGCGCTGACCGAGGGAGGATGGGCCGCGTCACGATGCGGCCCCGCTCTTCCGGGGCGTCTCGTTCTTACTGCGAGAAGAGGCGCACCCAGAGCGTACACGTTGGGACCCGAAAGATGGTGAACTATGCCTGGTCAGGACGATGTCAGGGGAAACCCTGATGGAGGTCCGTAGCGATTCTGTCGTGCAAATCGATCTTCGGAACTGGGTATAGGGGCGAAAGACTAATCAAACCATCTAGTAGCTGGATCTCTCCGAAGTTTTCCTTAGGATAGCTGGCACTCGCGTACAAAACGTACACGAGTCTCATCCGGTAAAGCGAATGATTAGAGGCCTTGGGGCCGAAACGACCTCAACCTATTCTCAAACTTTGAATGGTTGAGATCTCTGGCTTGCTTGAACTATGAAGCCACGAGATCTCGGATCAGAGTGCCAAGTGGGCCACTTTTGGTATGCAGAACTGGCGCTGTGGGATGAACCAAACGCCGAGTTAAGGCGCTAAAGTCGACGCTTATGGGATACCATAAAAGGCGTTGGTTTCTTAAGACAGCAGGACGGTGGCCATGGATGTCGGAATCCGCTAAGGAGTGTGTAACAACTCACCTGCCGAAGCAACTAGCCCTGAAAATGGATGGCGCTGAAGCGTCGCGCCTATACTCGGCCGTCAGCGGCATACGAGGCGGCCTAGGCCGTCATGAAGCCCTGACGAGTAGGAGGGTCGCGGCGGTGTGCGCAGAAGGGTCTGGGCGTGAGCCTGCCTGGAGCCGCCGTCGGTGCAGATCTTGGTGGTAGTAGCAAATACTCCAGCGAGGCCCTGTAGGACTGACGTGGAGAATGGTTTCGTGTGAACAGCCGTTGCACACGAGTCAGTCGATCCTAAGCCCTAGGAGAAATCCGATGACGATGTTGGTGTATTTCTATGCCTGACACGCGCGTCGTGACGCCGGTGATTGTGCGAACGTCGGGTCTCGCTCGGCGTTCCCCGCGGCGTGGGCGCGCGCGGTTTGAAATGTGACACACCCGTCGGGCGAAAGGGAATCCGGTTCCTATTCCGAAACCCGGCAGCGGAACCGTTTACAAGTCGGGCCCTCGCAAGAGAGTTCGTCGGGGTAACCCAAAAAGACCTGGAGACGCCGTCGGGAGATCCGAAAAGAGTTTTCTTTTCTGTATAAGCGTTCGAGTTCCCTGGAATCCTCTAGCAGGGAGATAGGGTTTGGAACGCGAAGAGCACCGCAGTTGCGGCGGTGTCCGGATCTTCCCCTCGGACCTTGAAAATCCAGGAGAGGGCCACGTGGAGGTCTCGCGCCGGTTCGTACCCATATCCGCAGCAGGTCTCCAAGGTGAAGAGCCTCTAGTCGATAGACTTATGTAGGTAAGGGAAGTCGGCAAATTGGATCCGTAACTTCGGAATAAGGATTGGCTCTGAGGATCGGGGCGTGTCGGGCTTGGTCGGAAAGCGGGTTTGGCTGACGTGCCGGGCCTGGGCGCGATGATGGTAATAACCGGATCCGAGCTCGGTCCCGTGCCTTGGCCTCCCGCGGATCTTCCTTGCTGCAAGGCTTCGGTGGCGGTTCGCCGTTGCCGTCGTCCTCTTCGGCCGCCATTCAACGGTCAGCTCAGAACTGGCACGGACTGGGGGAATCCAACTGTCTAATTAAAACAAAGCATCGCGATGGCCCTAGCGGGTGTTGACGCAATGTGATTTCTGCCCAGTGCTCTGAATGTCAACGTGAAGAAATTCAAGCAAGCGCGGGTAAACAACGGGAGTAACTATGACTCTCTTGTACATAGCTCGCCGCGATACCCGACGAGCGTGACGAGCACGCTTACGCTCAGTTTCATCGCCCCAGCCAGGCGGTGCGTTGGTGAACCAACCAGCAATTGAACCAAGTCTGGCGACGTCGAAAGGCGGGGTGGTGTCCGACGGCTTGATCTGCTGATTGAGTCTGAAGACTAAGCCTGTGCGAAAGAAAGACCTAAAGCCCGGTGTTGAGCTCCGCTCAGCATTCGGGCTTTTCTCGTTCAGCGTCTTTCGAACCTAATTGTGAGCACCCGGTGCCGAGTTCGCTCGGAGCCGGGTAGTTCACCTTAGGGACTTTTGGCCACTTCGGTCGGGAGTCGCCTACCTTCGGGTAGAGAGCAAGCGCGAGTGACAGGCGCGGCCAAACCTGTACACTCAACGCCGACACGCCTGTACGGCAAGAGGTGCAGGTCCCTCCTTGCTCGTAGTGTTTCGCGCGCACTCTTACGCCAGCCAATGTGCATCACCCAGGCGCATTTCCTCGTGAAGTGACCAAGGGGCTTTACCACTAACAGAGTGAGTACCGTTCGAGTCTAGGCACGGCGGTTGGAGAGACAACCGGTGCGCTCGGTGAGGAACTACCGTAAGTGTCCCGGCGTAGATGCTGCCGTAATAGCTCCTTATGCTCGGGGGGACTAGGTCATGCAGTATATTTCCGGAGCACCATGGATCGTCCACCCAACGATGCCTCGGAGGCGGTCGGTTCACCTAACGCTACTCGGGATGTACCGGTCGTGGCAGAGTTAATTGCCGAAGGTGCGAGTGCAGTAGCGGGGAGTGATGCTGCCCCAAGTGATCAACCCGGTCCATCCATCCGACCACGTCGTCCCTCCGTTGCCGGCCGCAGCACGGAGGCTGACAACATTAATGCTTTCCGAGCCACAGAACGCTTCGTTCTGGTAGCGGCGTTAAACAGAGTACAACGCTGTCCAAAGTGCTTGCGGCAAGGTCAGAACATCATCTGTACCGACAGTAAGCAACTGGACAAACACGTGAAAGAGGAACACCCCACTATCTGCACCCTCTGACAGTGCGAAGGCTGCTCACGCACCTTCTCTAGAGTCCACGGATAGCGTGTACATATCATTACCTGTGCGCCGAGGCAAGTGAACGAAGCACTGCCATACCCTTGCGTCCTCTGCGACCTGTCATATGCTTCGCAAAGGGGTCTGTCCGCTCACGAACGCCATGAGCACCCGGCCCTTAGTAACGAAAAGCGTGCCGCAATCGCGGAGGAGCCAGGCGCTCCTGGTGGCCGTAAAGCCACGGTCTGGTCGGACGAGGATCTCGAACGTCTTACTTAGCTTGAGCAAGAGTTCATCAAAGAGCGCTTCATCAACGTCAAGCTCAAAAAGTTCTTCCCCGACCGTAAAAATAAGCAAATTTCAGATGCACGCCGGCGTCTCCGCGACAGAGAACAGCGACAAGCGCAAGCCGAGGAGGAGCTAGCCGACGGCGAGGAAGAGCAGGAACCTGTCCACCCTGCCTTACCGGACCGAGGTGACGCTCAGGACATAGCCAATGTCCTGGCCGCGTATGCGACGAATGAGCCTCCGGAACCCGATCCACCTGTGATGGGCACGGAGGATGCACCACTCATTCGGGAGGCTCGCAAGGAGAATGGTGATGCAGGCAACTGTTCTGAGTGGACCAGCTCTCTACTGCGGCTGCTCGATGCAAACGATTTCAACGAGCATAGTATCGATGCCCTGTACGATGAGCTGCTAAACCAGATCAAGCCTGGCTGCGATCCCCGGAAGGGTGGTAGTGCGAGTGCGCCGAGGGGGCCGCGTTTTATACGTAGTCACCGTCCGGCGAGGGGCCGACCACCAAATAGAACATGGCGACAAAAGTTCGCTTACGCCGGGTGCCAAGATTTATACAATAATAACACAAAGCGCCTGGCAGAAGCTGTGACGGCCAACAACCTCCCCATATTACAGCCTAGCGAATGCCCCGCGATGGAGCCAACGCGAAAGCTGTATGAGCAACTTTAGGGCGAACCGGGACCAGACACGACTCTACCCCCTGCGGTAGAAGAGCCCGTGCCCATTGACCAAATACTTGTCCCGGTGACCGCCTTGGAAGTGGAGAGGAAGGTGGCCAGGATCAGCAGCGGGTCGGCTGCCGGACCGGATGGAGTGACACGTGCGGACCTCCAGAGCAAGCAAACGTACGTTGTCCCCTCCAGAATATTTAACGTTCTACTTCACGCTTGACACTACCTCAAGGCGTGGAGAACTAATAGAACAACGCTTATCCCCAAAGCCGGCAAGGACACCTCAGACGTCAGAAACTGGCGGCCCATAACCGTCAGCTCCATGATCAGCAGGTTATTCTCTGCCCTGCTAGATCAAAGGCTAAGAGGTGTTCTCACTTTGAATTGTCGGCAGAAAGGTTTTACGGAGGAGAATGGCTGCTATGCAAACATACAACTTCTGCAAGCAGCCATATTGAACGCCGAAAGGAAGGGCGGTGTCATAACTGTGTTGGATATATCGAAGGCTTTTGACACCGTCCCTCACTCCTACGTTGCGCAAGGCCTGGAGAGAAAGGGTATCCCACCGTCGGTTGCCTCTCATGTGGCCAATATGCACAGGGGCTGCGGCACGACCATCAAGTCGCAGGGTGGCGAGGTACAAATCGAACTGCAACGAGGGGTGAAGCAGGGCGACCCGCTTCCCCCCCTCATATTCAACCTTGCCATCGAACCCCTGTTAGAACGCTTGCAAACCGAGACACAGGGCATGGCCGTGGACGACCAGAATCTATCAGTGATGGGGTTCGCGGACGATTTGGTCCTGTTGTCGAAGGATGCCAAAATGGCACAAAGGCAGCTTGGTACGGTGAGTGAGTACCTGGCTGAACTTGGCATGAAGCTCTCTGTCGAGAAGTGCGCGAGCTTTGAGTACGTCCCAGGTGGCAAGACCTGGTATCCGAGGGATCCGAGCGTAAAGATCGGCGACCAATCGATCCCGTTCGTTCTGCCCGAAGATGCCCTACGTTACCTTGGGGCAAGGGTCTCGCCCTGGTTCGGCGTACTCAGCGCATTTGACATCAGACCCCTGGAGAAAGTACTTGGGAGAATTCGAGCGCTTCCTCTCAAGCCTTTGCAGAAGGTGAACCTACTTAACACTTACATCCTACCAAGGTTCACCTACGGTCTGATCTGCAGTCCTCCATCGGGGGCCGCTCTCGAACGAATCGACCGGCTCGTGCGATCAAGTGTTCGGGAGATCCTTCACCTGACACCTTCGACCAGTGTCAAATTCTTTCACACTCCGAAACGCGAAGGGGGGTTGGGTCTCACCGAACTATAACAAATGACGCTCATCGCGGCCCTGCGCAATGCCATTAAAGCGCGAGCGTCAAGAGACCCCGTCGTGAGCGGAGCCCTCGAATCGGAGAGAGCCCAACGGCGGCTTGAAGCATACGCCGTAACACTGAAACTCCCTTGGCCTCTGTCTCTTCAAGAGCTGGACGAGTACAAAGCCCAGCTCAAGAAGAGCTATCGAACTGACTGGGCCAAACAGGTCTGGCAAGGCCAGAGAGTTAATGACGTGGCATCTCAGCCCATCGCAAATGAGTGGCTGAGCCGAGGAGATCTCATAAAGTCGTCCAGAGTGATCAATGGTATCAAGTTGCGGACAAACACTGTCCCAACGGGAGCCTTCATGAAACTAATGGACGACAGAGTAAACGCCTCGTGCAGGCTGTGCCAGGGGTCTGACGAAACTCTGGGGCACATTCTCGGCCGGTGTAGTCACACCAAGGCCATGAGAATAAAACGGCACGATATGATCAAGCACCTTCTGAGGGCTCGTCTCGCTGAACGGCACAATGTGCTGGACGAGCCCCAAGTAGTGGTCAAAGGCGAGAGGTTCAAACCCGACCTCGTCGTAAACTCGAATGAGGAAGGGGTTCTCGTGCTGGATGTCACTGTCCGGTACGAGAGCGGAACCTCTCTCGCCCAGGCCGCTAGAGAGAAGGTGCTGAAGTACACCCAAATACTGGGTGTACTTAAAGAACAGTTGAACGCCCGCCAGGCGAGAGTGATCTCCATCGTGGTCGGCTCCAGAGGCGCACTACCGGTCGACACAGTCTGTTCCCTGAAAAGGCTTGGCTTTAGTTAGGCAGACTTGTTGACGATCTCGATGACAGCTCTTCGGAGCTCCATCGGGATCATAGGTGCCTTCATGGACACCTGATAGTTGGTCGACGCAAGTGCCAGCCCTTGTGTGGCCTTCAGGCCCACTGGGAAATGGAGCACTTGCTCATCGGCCACCTCTCCAGCCGTTTGGCGCTGGCGAGACCCCCGGCTGTCAGCTGTGAGCGCCTCTACACGAACGATGTCTCATGATATACACATTTTATCTATTTATTTATTTATTTATTTATTAATTCAGTTAATATGTGTTCGAACGCACAACGGGTCCGAGCTGCCTGCGAATAATTTAAGCAAGGACCTTTAGCCTGATCTGTCACTGGGGACGTACCGGAGACAGGATAGAGGCCTGCCGCAACGAGGGAACCGTGGAAGCGAATCCCACCACCGGCATCGGCCGTACGTCCAACGAAACAGACCAGTGCGAGTCGTTTGGCCAGTTGTAAACCCCTCGGGGTTTCAGCTGTGCTACGGCGGCGGAGCCAGTGCCCGATTAAACGCACTGGGGCGGACACCTCCACGTGGTTTTCCCCGGAAACATCACCGCAGAGGCGATGGCTAAGTTTCGCTTTCCCGATTGAAACACCTGGGACTCCGTTCGGCTAATTTTCCCTCAGTCCGGCAGGCAACTTGGCAAATGGTTAGCACTTCCCTATACAGAGTCGCAACCATCTATATTTTATCCCTCTGACCTCGACCAACTATTTATTTATTTATTTATTCATTTTATATTTGAATTGACTTGGACAGACGTCAATTGATCATTTTAAAATATTTTATGTGACTCGACCAAACTTCTAACTTTTATCCTTTTGACTCTTATTCATTTATCCATTTATTTTTGAACTGCTCGACCATGCCCTTATTGGGTACGGCGAGCGAACGCAGTGGGAGAAAATATTATTTCATAAACTGACCTGACACATAATTTTATTTTATTTGACTTATAACAACGAACTGACGAAGTAGGCTCTACCGCAAGGTAGACGACCCACCAAATACTTCCTTCTTATCCTTCTAACGGAGGCTATTCCGTCATACCCTTTTTTTAATATTTTATTTTTCAAACACTTTGTTGTGTTCACCCGGGGAACTTCCCACTACGGGGAAGTCCGCCTGTTACTTAGGCAACTGTGCGCAGGAAATAGCCAAATGCCTCGTCATCTAATTAGTGACGCGCATGAATGGATTAACGAGATTCCCACTGTCCCTATTCACTTTCTAGCGAAACCACTGCCAAGGGAACGGGCTTGGAAAAATTAGCGGGAAAAGAAGACAAGCAAGCGCGGGTAAACGAAAGTAAAGGCATGTGCTGCACAGCCTTTTAACATAAGAACCTCGACGTGTGTGACGCGCACGCTTACGCTGATGTCGGGGTAAACGTTGAGGCCGTCGTTTGAGGTGTCGGCACAGGCATTCCTGAACCCAGTATCCAAGACGAGTCCTTTTGGCAGACCACACGGCGTTCACCCCTAAAACTACGGGTTCAGCTGCCCAATCCCGCTGATGCGGGCAACAGATGCGATCTGTAGAAAAGAGGTGTGGTAGCCTGTCTAGCCGGCCAACTTGGCATGGCAAAAGCGAAACCTGGGGCGACGATGACTCGTTTAAACGTCACGAGGGGA
>NC_060235.2:11509311-11519311 GCF_021155775.2 Neodiprion pinetum
CGATCGTGGCACGGCAGGACTTGTGAAAATTTTCGTCCGGGTCGACCGAAAGGCAATGCGCCGCGTCCCGGGGCCGATGGGAC
Source organism: Neodiprion pinetum (assembly GCF_021155775.2). Taxonomy (NCBI): domain Eukaryota; kingdom Metazoa; phylum Arthropoda; class Insecta; order Hymenoptera; family Diprionidae; genus Neodiprion; species Neodiprion pinetum. The sequence continues at coordinate 11,509,395 of NC_060235.2, forward strand.
GACGTCGGACGGACGGACCCCCGATGCGGTGCCACGGGACACTTGTAAAAATTTCGGCCCGAGTCGACCGAGAGGCGATGCGCGGCGTCCGGAAGTCGATACGGGTCGACCGGACTTGTGAAAATTTCGGCCCGAGTCGAGCAAGGGGCGATGCGCGGCGTCTCGAAGTCGATACGGGTTGACCGGACTTGTGTAAATTTCGGTCCGAGTCAACCGAAAGGCGATGCGCGGCGTCCCGGAGTCGATCCGGGCCGGGAGCCTGTCGGAACATCGTCAGATGAGCCCCGGGTATTTTCGACAGAGTTCCTGGGGTTCAAAATTTTTTCGATAGCCCGCGGAGGTTTCGCCCCGTAAGCCGACCGTGCTACCACCGTACCGGCGCCGACGTCCTAGCGGCCAGGCTCCTACTAGTAAGAGGAGCGAGTTGGTCGGGCCGGTCTCCCGACGTCCGCCTGCTACGCCGTACCGGTACGTGCTCGAGCACGATACGTACGTCGGCGTGGACCAGGAGCGGGCGTTTGCGGACCGTTCCGTGCCTCGTACCAAAGAAACTACGCGACTCGCGTTGTTTCATCCATCGTCACTGCATTACCGCGGGTCGGTGTCTCAGACCGAATGGCCCTTGACGCGGTACCAAGAAGTTCGGCTCTCCGTGAAACACGGAAGGCGGAACGCTCCAACGCACGCCTCAATTCGCTTCTTTCCGAGCGTACACTCAAAGACCAGAGATGTTATAACAATGTATCCCAGACGCTTTCAATCTAGCCGACGGGTACGGGAGATCGTTCGAACGCTTATAAGCCGAGTGTCGAGGTGGCGGCACACGGAACCGGGGCTGCCTGCGGGCAGTCCCGAAACACACAGTAGACGCGCGGCCGACCAGGCTGAAAGACCCCTTCGGCGATTTGTGGCGCACGTCCGAGCCGAGATTTTGTATCGAAGCTCCCTGGTTGATCCTGCCAGTAGTCATATGCTTGTCTCAAAGATTGAGCTTTGCATGTCTCAGTGCGAGTCAAATTAAGGTGAAACCGCGAATGGCTCATCAAATCAGTCATGGTTTCTCAGATCGTACACACATTTACTTGGATAACCGTGGTAATTCTTGAGCTGATACATGCAAACAGATTTCCGACCAGAGATGGAAGAAATGCTTTCATTAGATCAAAACCAATCGGCGGCGGGTACGTCTCGTCCGCCGTTTACCTTGGTGACTCCGAATAACTTTAGGCTGATCGCACGGTCTCGTACCGGCGACGCTTCTTTCAAATGTCTGCCTTATCAACTGTCGATGGTAGGCTCTGCGCCTACCACGGTTGTAACAAGTCACGGGAAATCAGGGTTCGATTCCGGAAAGGGAGCCTGAGAAACGGCTACCACATCCAAGGATGGCAGCAGGCGCGCAAATTACCCACTCCCGGCACGGGGAGGTGGTGACGAAAAATAACGATACGGGACTCATCCGAGGCCCCGTAATCATAATGAGTACACTTGAAATCCTTCAACGAGGATCCATTGGAGGGCAAGTCTGGTGCCAGCAGCCGCGGTAATTTCAGCTCTAATAGCGTATATTAAAGTTGTTGCGGTCAAAAAGCTCGTAGTTGAATCTGTGTTCCACGCTGTCGGTGCACCGCTCACGGTGTTCAACTGCATGAAAAAAAAAATTCAGCTCGTGGAACTAAATATTAGATAGTTACTTGTAAACAGTTCGTCGAACTAAACGTTCTGTTATTGGAAGAGCACTGCATGGTTCGTATAACTGACTGTTAGTCAGCTGTCATAGCTGTACGTTGTTCAGCTCTCTCAGCTAAACAGCTTCGTTCGAAGAGCTAGACCAGAATTTTTCGGCTCCGCTCACAGCGCTTATTATAAAATAGTACAATTATATTGCTATTAGTATTATTTTTCATCATTATTATCATTATTTATTCAGTGTCATTTACATATTTGAATGGACTATTTAAACAATTATCTATCAACTGAATATCAATCATACTCATGAAATTTGAAGGTTATGAAATATGTCAACGCACCAGAGCACAGCGCAACTTACAGCTCTTAAAGCAAAACCATTCAGCTGTGAAAGCTGAACAACTTGCAGCTATCAGAGCTGACTAATATATAGTTGCTGTAACTACAAGATAGACCGTAGAGTGCGTATAGTTACTGGAGCTGTAGAATACAGCTCGCCGGACAGAATTTTTTTTATCGTGTGGCATAATTGTGGGACGTCCTACCGGTGGGCTTAGCCCTCCGGGCGGCCCAAGTAATATCCTATCGCGGTGCTCCTCACTGAGTGTCGAGGTGGGCCGGTACGTGTACTTTTAACAAATCAGAGTGCTTGAAGCAGGCTATTTTCGCCTTAATAGTGTGTGCATGGAATAATGGAATAGGACCTCGGTTCTATTTTCTTGGTTTTCGGAACCCCGAGTTAATGATCAATAGGGACAGATGAGGGCATTCGTATTGCGACGTCAGAGGTGAAATTCTTGGATCGTCCCAAGACGGACAGAAGCGAAAGCATTCGCCAGAAAAGATTTCTTTAATCAAGAACGAAAGTTAGAGGTTCGAAGGCGATCAGATACCGCCCTAGTTCTAACCATAAACGATGCCAGCTAGCGATTCGCCGAAGTTTCTCCCATGACTCGGCGGGCAGCTTCCGGGAAACCACAGCTTTTGGGTTCTGGGGGAAGTATGGTTGCGAAGCCGAAACTTAGAGGAATTGACGGAAGGGCACCACCAGGAGTGGAGCCTGCGGCTTAATTTGACTCAACACGGGAAACCTCACCAGGCCCGGACACCGGAAGGATTGACCGATTGAGAGCTCTTTCTTGATTCGGTGAGTGGTGGTGCATGGCCGTTCTTAGTTGGTGGAGCGATTTGTCCGGTTGATTCCGATAACAAACGAGACTCTAGCCTGCTGAGTAGGCGTACCTTCCGGTATCTCGAAAGTCCCCGGCCTCGGTCGGGCGGTTTCTACTACTGGCGTACAAATGAATCTTCTTAGAGGGACAAGCGGCTTCTTGCCGCACGAGATTGAGCAATCACAGGTCTGTGATGCCCTTAGATGTTCTGGGCCGCACGCGCGCTACACTGGAGGAATCAGCGTGTCTTCCCTGGCCGAAAGGCCCAGGTAACCCGCTGAACCTCCTTCGTGCTAGGGATTGGGGCTTGCAATTATTCCCCATGAACGAGGAATTCCCAGTAAGCGTGCGTCATAAGCTCGCGTTGATTACGTCCCTGCCCTTTGTACACACCGCCCGTCGCTACTACCAATTGAATGATTTAGTGAGGTCTTTGGACTGGTACGCGGCAATGTCTCGGCATTGCCGATGTTGCCGGAAAGATGACCAAACTTGATCATTTAGAGGAAGTAAAAGTCGTGACAAGGTTTCCGTAGGTAAACCTGCGGAAGGATCATTAACGTTCCGTACTGTCAAAGCAGCGACTCGTAAGCGCGCGGGGCTGTCTCGCCGCGAGAGCGGCGTGTCACGCCCACGTGTCGCGAACAAAATTTCACGAAACTTTGAACGACGTAACGGTCGGGCCCGGTTGCCGCGGCGCGCAACACAATCGTCGTGACAACGAACGCGGTGCTGACGCCGGATCCGATGGGTCCGGCGTTCGCCGCGGTCGCAACGAGCGCAGTCGCCGGCTAAAACCGCCCGACGACCGACTTGCGCCGAGGCGTCGACCCGTCGCTCCGTGTCCAGCGCGGAGCAGCGGCGGGTCGTTCGCGCCTCCGGCCGACTCGGTGCCAAGAGGGGACCGCTCCGCGGTCCGCCTCGACTCGTTCGACCCGGTCAAGTCGTACGAGAGAGAAGTGCGAAGCTGGTCTCAGCGCTTTTTCGCGGGCAGCTTGTCTGCGCCCGGGTGTCCTCGGTGCAACGCCGTTACACCCCGGACGCAGGCCGCGAACGCGGTAGGCTTCAAAGAGAATTTTCGCCCGTACGAGGAAGCTCGCGTCACCGTCGCGGGCAGCGATGCCCGGGACTCGCTGACGCGGCCCACTGCCGTCCGCCGTCAATCGTTTGCATTGCGAGACGATCGGGTCCGGCGCCGGTACATTCCGGCAGACGACCCGTGAACTCGAGGCGACGTCGGCTCTTGAACTATCGCACAAACAAAATTTGACGCGCGGCGCGCGTTGCTTACCGCGCGCAACCGCGCAAGGGCTGACGCACGCGGCGCCACGCCTACGACCACAGAAAGCCGGTAACAACCGTAATTTTAGCATTTTCAATGCAAAATTCACATATATGATTACCCGAAACGGTGGATCACTTGGCTCGTGGGTCGATGAAGAACGCAGCCAATCGCGCGTCAACTTGTGAACTGCAGGACACATGAACATCGACATTTCGAACGCAGGATGCGGTCCACGGATACGATTCCCGGACCACGCCTGGCTGGGGGTCGTTTAACAACGACGGACTGCTCCGTCGGCAACGGTGCTGTGAAAACCCCCCGGGGGGAACAGCGCACCGTGCCTTCGCAAGCGAATGACTGGGCGTTCGCAGCCCGTGTCGCGCGCCGGTCGCACGGGCAACGGGTCGCGTCGCCTCAAACGAACACGTATGTCACGATCACGACGCGTCGCCGCGGATCGCGGGGTCGAGCTGTCGCTGCCGTTCGTCACGTTCCGGTGCTAGCGATAGACGAGAGAACGAACGAATTTGGCACGGCGAAACACAGACCGCGCGCGGTCGGTTCGCCGCTCATGTGATGAAGTTCCGTCCACGCTTCGCCGCGGGGGGCTCTCGGGTCTCCCGTACGGCGGGCGTGTTTACGGTCGTTTCCGTGGCTCGAACGTTCGAAAGAATACGTTGTGTCCTCGTCCGTGTCGACGGTGCTGTTCTTGAACGAACGGCCGTCGCCGACAACGGACCCGCAATCTTACGACGACCTTAGAGCAGGCTAGACTACCCGCTGAATTAAGGCATATTACTAAGCGGAGGAAGAGAAACTAACTAGGATTTCCTTAGTAGCGGCGAGCGAACAGGAAACAGCCCAGCACTGAATCCCGCGGTTCTGCCGCCGGGAAATGTAGTGTTTGGGAGGATCCACTTATCCCGGGGCGTCGGCCCGCGTCCAAGTCCATCTTGAATGGGGCCACTTACCCGCAGAGGGTGCCAGGCCCGTAGTGACCGGGACGCGCCACGGGAGGATCTCTCCTCAGAGTCGGGTTGCTTGAGAGTGCAGCTCTAAGTGGGTGGTAAACTCCATCTAAGGCTAAATATGACCACGAGACCGATAGCGAACAAGTACCGTGAGGGAAAGTTGAAAAGAACTTTGAAGAGAGAGTTCAAGAGTACGTGAAACCGTTCAGGGGTAAACCTGAGAAACCCGAAAGATCGAACGGGGAGATTCATCGTCAGCGACGCAGGCTTCGCCGCGGCTCGTGATGTCGGGACCTCGCGTCCACGGCACTCGGTCGCGGTGCAATGTCCGGCGGCGCCGGCGTGCACTTCTCCCCTAGTAGGACGTCGCGACCCGTTGGGTGTCGGTCTAAGGCCCGGTCGGCTGCCTGTCTCGGCGTTCTCGTCGGGGCAGACCCCCGGTTGCCCGTCCGGCTGCCCGGCGGTACCCGCACGGTATAGAGCCGCATTGAACTGCGTCGGGCCCGCCGCAAGCGCGGTCAGCAATTCCCGGTGGTCGGACCTAGCGCCGTCCCCGGGCCTGGCCAGCTGTTGGCTGGCGGTGTCCTCTGGCTGGCTCGTTCGAATTATCAAATACCGGTTGGCAACGCTATTGCTTTGGGTACTTTCAGGACCCGTCTTGAAACACGGACCAAGGAGTCTAACATGTGCGCGAGTCATTGGGACGAGCAAACCTGAAGGCGAAATGAAAGTAAAGGTCAGCCCAGCGCTGACCGAGGGAGAATGGGCCGCGTCACGATGCGGCCCCGCACTCCCGGGGCGTCTCGTTCTCACTGCGAGAAGAGGCGCACCCAGAGCGTACACGTTGGGACCCGAAAGATGGTGAACTATGCCTGGTCAGGACGAAGTCAGGGGAAACCCTGATAGAGTTCCGTAGCGATTCTGTCGTGCAAATCGATCTTCGGAACCGGGTATAGGGGCGAAAGACTAATCAAATCATCTAGTAGCTGGATCTCTCCGAAGTTTCCCTCAGGATGGCTGGCACTCGCGTACAAAACGTACACGAGTCTCATCCGGTGAAGCGAATGATTATAGGCCTTGGGGCCGAAACGACCTCAACCTATTCTCAAACTTCAAATGGGTGAGATCTCCGGCTTGCTTGAACTATGAAGCCACGAGATCTCGGATCAGAGTGCCAAGTGGGCCACTTTTGGTAGGCAGAACTGGCGCTGTGGGATGAACCAAACGCCGAGTTAGGGCGCCAAAGTCGACGCTTTTGGGATACCATGATAGGCGTTGGTTGCTTAAGACAGCAGGACGGTGGCCATGGAAGTCGGAATCCGCTCAGGAGTGTGTAACAACTCACCTGCCGAAGCAACTAGCCCTGAAAATGGATGGCGCCGAAGCGTCGCGCCTATACTCGGCCGTCAGCGGCATACCAGGCGGCCTAGGCCGTCATGAAGCCCTGACGAGTGGGAGGGTCGCGGCGGTGTGCGCGGGAGGGTCTGGGCGTGAGCCTGCCTGGAGCCGCCGTCGGTGCAGATCTTGGTTGTGGTAGCAAATACTCCAGCGAGGCCCTGGAGGACCGACGTGGAGAAGGGTTTCGTGTGAACAGCCGTTGCACACGAGTCAGTCGATCCTGAGCCCTAAGAGAAATCCGATGACGATGTTGGTGTATTTCTATGCCTGACACGCGCGTCGTGACGCCGGTGATTGTGCGAACGTCGGGCCTCGCTCGGCGTTTCCCCCGGCGTTAGCGCGCGGTTTGAAATTTGAAACACCCGTCGGGCGAAAGGGAATCCGGTTCCTATTCCGGAATTCGGCAGCGGAACCGTTTACAAGTCGGGCCCTCGCAAGAGAGGTCGTCGGGGTAACCCAAAAAGACCTGAAGACGCCGTCGGGAGATCCGGAAAGAGTTTATTTTTCTGTACAAGCGTTCGAGTTTCCTGGAATCCTCCAGCAGGGAGATAGGGTTTGGAACGCGAAGAGCACCGCAGTTGCGGCGGTGACCGGATCTTCCCCTCGGTCCTTGAAAATCCAGGAGAGGGCCACGTGGAGGTCTCGCGCCGGTTCGTACCCATATCCGCAGCAGGTCTCCAAGGTAGAGAGCCTCTAGTCGATAGACTGATGTAGGTAAGGGAAGTCGGCAAATTGGATCCGTAATTTCGGAATAAGGATTGGCTCTGAGGATCGGGGCGTGTCGGGCTTGGTCGGAAAGCGGGTTTGGCTGACGTGCCGGGCCTGGGCGAGGTGATGGTAATAACCGGATCCGAGCTCGGTCCCGTGCCTTGGCCTCCCGCGGATCTTCCTTGCTGCGAGGCTTCGGCAGCGGTTCGCCGTTGCCGTCGTCCTCTTCGGCCGCCATTCAACGGTCAGCTCAGAACTGACACGGACTGGGGGAATCCGACTGTCTAATTGAAACAAAGCATTGCGATGGACCTAGCGGGTGTTGACGCAATGTGATTTCTGCCCCGTGCTCTGGATGTCAACGTGGAGAAATTCGAGCAAGCGCGGGTGAACGGCGGGAGTTACTATGACTTCGACTCTCTTAAGTGGGTTGTGGCTGGGTGTCGGAGCGGTGGCAGAGTGCTCGCGACGTTCTAGCTGCAACACACATGTGCCAACCGCCACCTCCTCGTGGTGAGAGTCGGGCAATGGGTGCGGGTATTACAACCCGCATCTAGCTGACGACGGTTGGCTGTCGGCCGCCCAAAGACGGCTCCGCTCGGGAAACCGTCACGTGCCCACCGACCGGCCACTGGCGGGCGGCCGATAAACGGCGGGGGCTTGAGGGCGGGGGGGGGGGGGGTCGCCAGCCCCCCCCACTAACTTTCAGCAGGCCTGCAAACAAGAAAGATCAAAAGCAGAACCCGCCGCGTGCCTCAGTCCGGCGAGCCTGCTGAAACAAGCACCCGGGGGGAGGTAGCCGATCCCCCGGAGGTGGCTGTGGGGGTAGTGGACGACCCCACACCAGTCCCTGAAGACGAACCGCACCCTATCGACCCAGACCCAGCACCCGAGCGGTATGCCTGCGGTGACTGTGAGCAGGACTTCGCTACAAAGCGAGGGCTTGGAGTTCACCGCAGGATACGGCACGCTGTGGATGTAAATGCGGCTATTGAACTGCCCGGCGCCAAGCTCAGGTGGAGGGATGAAGAATTGCGTATGATGGCACGCGAGGAGGCTCAGGCCACCGAGCGAGGAGTGAGGTTCATGAACTTACACCTTCTCGCTCTGGTCCCCGGTAGGACCCAGGAGGCGATTAAAGGGGTCCGGCGCAGGCCGGACTACCGAAAAATGGTTGAGGCAGCCCAGCACCAACTAGAGGCTGCTCACTCGCCCCCTGGGACTCCTACTAGACTACCGGGACGAAGGAGCCGTTCGCTGCCGTCACCGCGTGTGCGCTCTCCCTCCGACGATCTAGCAAGGGTAACATCACCCACGCCAGCGGCACCTGCTCCCGCTACAACTTGGGGGTAGGACCTTGCCGGAGCTATACGTCGCTTGATCGTGATAGCCCGGCAGGAGGAGCATCATCGTGCCAACGAGTTGGCCGACATCGCTGATGATGCTCTTGATGGGGGAAATACAGACGTCGCCATAATCCAGTGGTTAGGCAGAGTATTTCCCCCTGCAGCCGGTGCAGCTGGATCCAGGCGCCATGAGCCGGCCGCAAACTCAATCCGCCAGAGGTATGGACAGCTGCCGTCAAGGAGGACACTGCGTCGTCGTGAGTACGCCAGAGTCCAGACCGGGTGGAAAAACCATCGACGTCACGTAGCTCGGGAGATCCTAGAAGGAGGCCCCAGTTCGACCAAACACACCGTGGACAAATTAGTCACGCACTGGGGCCCACTCCTTGGACATCTGTCTAAGGACCACGCAGGACCTTCTAGGATCCCGCCTGAAAGACCCGACCTACGGTACACGTAGGACCCAATCTCCGCTCAGGCGATTGACGACATCAAGGTTCCCGTGTCGTCGTCACCCGGTCCAGACATGGTTACGGCGAGGCAGCGGCGCGCTGTATCACCATCTACCCGCGCGCTCCTCCATAATGTCGTCATGCTCAAGGGGGGGTTCCCAAGACAACTCCTTCAGAGCCGGACTATCTTCATTCCGAAGAAAAAGGTACCGGAAAATCCTGGGGACTATCGACCAATTTCGATTGACTCGGTAGTGGTTCGCCACCTCCACCGCATTCTTGCTGTTCACCTGAGATCCGCCGACCTTACCGACGATCGCCAGCGTGCGTTTATTGCGACCGACGGAACAACCGAAAATACGTTCGTCCTCGACGCCACTTTATGGACGGCCCGCACGCTGCGTCGCGAGCTCTTCGTGGCTACCCTTGATGTCGCAAAGGCATTTGACACGGTAAGCCACGGGGCGCTCGCAACGATCGTCGGACAGCTCGGCCTACCCACCGGCTTGGTGTCCTATGTGGCCAAGCTGTACAAAGGCGCTACCTCCAGGCTGGCGGCGGACAGGAGAATGTCCCCTCCGGTACCAGTCCGGCGCGGAGTTCGTCAAGGAGACCCCCTCTCGCCGATTCTTTTCAACCTGGTCGCAAACAAAATCCTTGCGGCCGTGCCCTCTGAGGTCGGGTTCATCCTCGAAGGCGAGCGGATTGCCTGTCTCGCGTTCGCGGATGACCTGACCCTAATAACATCCTCTAAGTGGGAATCACAAAGGGCACTCGCTAAGGTTGAAGAGACGGCAGCTGGCATGGGGCTGATGCTCAACCCGTCGAAGTGTACCGCTTTATCTTTGGTGCCCGCCGGTGAGGTGAAGAAGGTCAAAACCGTAGTCGAACCGCTG
>NC_060235.2:11524311-11549283 GCF_021155775.2 Neodiprion pinetum
CTGCGCCTACAATGGTTGTAACGGGTGACGGGGAATCAGGGTTCGATTCCGGAGAGGGAGCCTGAGAAACGGCTACCACATCCAAGGAACGCAGCAGGCGCGCAAATCTTCCGATGCCAAATCCGCGAGGAGGTCACGAAAAATAACGATACGTGCTCATCCGAGGCACCGCAATCGGAATGAGTACACTTCGAATCCTTCCATCAGGATCCACCGGAGGACAAGGCATTTATATTGCGACGTCAGAGTCGAAATGCATGGATTGTCACATGACGGACAGAAGCCAAAGCATTCGCCAAAAATGTTTTTTTTTAGTCAAGAACAAGAGTTAGATTTCCAAAGGCGATCAGATACCTTCCTAGTCCTAACCATAGACGATGCCAGCTGACGATTCGCCGAAGTTTCTCCGAAGACTCGGCGAGCAGTTATAGGGAAACCAAAGCCTTTGGGATTCTGGGGTAAGTATGGTTGCAAAGCAGAAACCTAGAGGAATAGACGAAAGGGCACCACCAGGAGTGAAGCCTGCGGCTTAATTTAACTCAACATGGGAAACATCACCAGGTCCGGACACCGGAAATATGGACAGATTGAGAGCTCTCTTTTGATTCGGTGGGTGGTGGTGGATGGTCGTTCTTAGCTGGTGGATTGATTCGTCTGGATGATTTTGACGACTGACGAGACTCTAGCCTGCTGAACAGGCGTAATTTCCGGTATATACAAGGCCCCCGGCCTCGATTGAGCGGTTTTCACTACCTGCGTACAAATGAATCTTCTTGAGGGGAAAGGCGGCTTCTACCGCACGAGATTGCGCAATAACAGATCTGTGATGCCCTCTGATATTCTGGGACGCACGCGCACTACACTGAAGGAATCAGCATGTCTTCCCTGGCTGAAAGGCCTGGGTAACCCGGTGAACCTCCTTCGTGCTGGGGATTCGGGCTTGCAATGATTTCCCAGGAACAAGGAATTCCCAGTGAGCGCGAGTCAGTAACTCACGTTCATTAGGTCCCTGCCCTTTGTACACACTTTCTGTCGCTACTACCGATCTTATGATTTCAGGAGGTTTTCGAACCGGTACGCGGCAATATCTCGGCATTGCCAATGTTGCCGGAATGATGTTCAAACTTTATTATTTAGGGGAGGTGAAAGTCGTAACAAGGTTTCCGTAGGTGAACCTGCGAACGGATCATTTAGGCATAACTACAGACCGAACGGCTCCAAAAGTTAATCCACTTGCTGTATTTTTCAATAATTGCAATGCAAAAATAAAATCAGTCGCAGGGTCTCAATTGATTCAATCTTATGTATTGATGCATATATGTTTATTATAAATGACTGATCTGCTATTCAAGGACGAGAAAAGTAATGTTCTGCATACGCGATTTCCCGAATCTAGCGTCAACTTTTGGTCTAGTACAGTTCACTTACACTCGCCCATGACTACATCGATAGGCGCACACAATGAACAACGCGCGGAGACCGCTCGTGGCAACACCGCAGCGTCGGCCACCACGGACTCGCTAGTACCGTGTGTATACCAGAGACCGTTGTGCGTACTGTGATTTTTCTACGGAACAAAAGTGTGGTTATGTTTAGAGTGAATACAGAAAATTTGGTACGGTATAAAGGGAAACGGAAAAAAAAGTCAGTGGTTGCTGGTAGATTGAAGCTCATTGAGCGGAATAAAGAAAAGCCAGATGTGACACGTATCGAGAAGCCAACGACCATCCTCCGTGGCATGCGATTGATCGATCCTAATGAAGTCAACAAAAACATAATATGCAGCAATTGTAAAAAACAATTGGCATTGAATCATATCGTGGAAGAAAAAACAACGGGCTTTCACTACATTTGGACTATGAAATGTGATACTTGCTCCACGCTAACGAAATGCCACTCAAGCAAGTCACACTTCAACGACGGTCATCGTTATTATGACGCCAACACTGCAGCTGTACTTGGTATGTTATTATGCAACTATTATGTGCTCTTCGATATTTTCTCCTCATAACTAATCGATTATGCATACATCAAGTGAATATCTTCAATTTTGTCATTGGAAATGAGAATCTAATCTCAAAACCTAACCTCGAACTGCGAATTCACAGGTGCCGTTTACTCCGGAGCAGGATGCAATGCACTGAGGAAAATTGCAATGTGCATAGATATGCCGGTCTTGAGTCAGGAAACATACAAGCGCTATGAACGTAAAATCGGTCCACTCATCGAAGAAGCTGCCAAGGACAGTTGCCAAGGTGCAGCAGCGGAGGAACAAAACTTAGTCGTAGAGCATATCGATACGCTGCGTGATAAATTGTAAGCTTTCTGTCATTGTGACAGAACATTTCATTCTCTTGAATGGCATAACTAAGATTGTTTTTATGAAAAGGATATTGGTGGAATTATTGCACAACAAACAAGGATACTGCAGTATTATCATAAAATAATAGTCCCGTATAAAATTTCCGTTTTATCGTACCTGAATTCGTACTATCCATGTCAAGAATCTATTGATAATTTTTCTTACTCAATTGCATGTAAGTCAACAACGTTGGCATTAAATTAATAAGTGGTTGTAAGCACCTCGCAGCATGAATTGTACATACAAATATACCGTTAGATTTCAATGGTTAATTCCAAACCATGGTGAAGTTTGCAGCGTTGAAACGCAACGGAATTCTGTTTTTTCTTGAGCCGAGCTCGAGATTCTCATTCAATATTTGGCCAGGACAATAAAACGATTTGTTTTCAAGATCCAAAGACAAATCGGTAGGAGAATTTTCATGGTTTTTGAAATTGAACGAACGATTCAGAAAAAAACGTATTTTCCGTTGGACCTCAACTTTTCATGCTTCAGTGTCATAATTCCAACAATATCGTATTCGTGAATGAATACATTAGTTTAGTGATTTGAAACAGAGATCTGTATAAAAAAAATTTTATTCACACACCAAACGTTATAATAGACAAATGAAAATAATATTGAATAATTATATGAATAAAAAAATATACAGCGATTACACGAAACCTCGAACCCCTCAATCTCTAATATAGTATGAAATGTACAAGACCAATACAAAAATAAACAAATATAACACAAACAGAATAAAAAAACTCGAAAGGTGGAAAATGCATTGTGATTGGTTTTTTCTGTTATTCAAAATTTTTAGGCCTCAGGAAATATCGGACGAAATTTACCCCCTCGCAGACTTCATGCGGCCTAGGACCGACGATACCGATAGACTAGATTTTGATAACGCCCTGAGTCATGTCATAAATATTATTGTATCGTATGACATGGGATGGAGTAAGCGTGGCAACGGACGCAGCTACGATAGTCTGAACGGGTACGGCGCAATAATCGGGCTTCTCAGCAATAGAATATTAGATTTCGCAACGCGCAATCGTAAATGCAAAAAATGTGATCTAGGATATCCAAAAGTAGATCATGACTGTCGGCAAAATTATGATGGCAGCGCCAAGGCCATGGAAGCGTCTGTTGGAGCTCAATTAGTCAATCGCAGCAGTATTCTCAAGGAGGCAGGGCTCGACATTCGAGCTGTCATCGGGGATGAAGACTGTTCAACGATAGCAGCAATACGCCGAGAGAGATCTCAGCACATTTTCAAGCTGGCCGATTCCAATCATCTGACGACAAATTTCTCTAACGAGTTATATGCACTGCGTTCTCGTTTCTCTGAACTCGGAGGAAAAAATGTCATTAAGCATATAAAAACTTGTTTTGCGTATTGTTGCGCGCAGAACGAAGGAAACACCGCCGATCTTGCAGCTGCATTGCGTAAATTGCCTGATCATTTTTTTGATAACCACGAAAATTGTGGAATATGGTGCGCACGTAGTTCCGAAAAAAATGGCTAACATCGAGTGCAATTGAAAAATAGTCAATTATATGAGCAATTGATGAAACTGCTGAAGAAATATGCAGATAATGCTTCGAAATTTGCAGCACGCGCGTTCAGCCAAACTAACGAGAGTGTGAACTCAATGATGGCTCGAAAAGCACGTAAGTGCGACTGTTTTTCTTTGAGCGAATCGTGCGATTATCGCTATGCAGCTTGCGTTTGTTCTCTGAATAAAGGTGAAAAATATGTGTGTGATGTGAGAAGAAACGCACAAATGACACCGGGTGTATTCACATCAGAATTGGCGAAAAGAAGCGATGCCATACGAAAAGCTAGATCGACCTGAGAGAAATTGCCCGCTGCAAAAGCTAGACGGAAGCAATTGCGCGTAGACAGGTAAAATTCACGAAAAAAACGTGAAACAGCAGAAGGAGTGCAATATCAGTCAGGTTGTGGTTTAGAGTTTGACACAGACATCGCTTGTACAAATTACTCTGATCCGTCCGAAAACAAACTTTTGAAATTAATTCCCGACAACTACGAAGTAATATATTTTGACCTCGAAACTTCTGGATTGTCTCACTCTTCAGACATACTGCAAATTACAGCTAAGTCTCAGAGTTTCAGATTTTGCTCATATGTAAATCCAACGCAAGTAGTAGACGCGAGAGCATCTGCAATTACTGGGTTGAACAATGTGGCAGGAGAATTGCATTTACATGGTCAAAGAGTTGATTCAATTCCCATTAAAGATGCGCTGGTTGCTTTTTATGAATTCTTAAAACTATTGAAAAAACCTTTTCTACTTGTTGCTCACAATGCCACATTTTATGCAACACGTTTAGTCCTTGCTGTCAACGGTCATTCGATGACTGAAGACTTCCAATTAGTTGTCGTTGGCTTTTCAGATACGTTGCCATTATTGAAAAAAATTTGTCTCGAGCGAAAGGGACCAGGAATGTTCAAGCTAGAGAAATTAGCTGAAGATATTCTAAATTTAAAGACCAACACACGTTTTCACGATGCATTATATGACGTAGAAATACTGGAACAACTCAGCGTTGTTGCTATTAACATTGCCAGTTTCTTTACAACATGTCAACGATTTATTGAAAGATTAAATAATTGCATACATAACATAAAAGTTGCGATGGCATTGCCTTATTTGGAGCCGTTAAAAAATGTTATATCGGCAGGAATGCTCAAAAAAATAGCCAGCGCTGGCATTACGTACGACAGACTGAAAGAAGTTCAAAAAACTAGTGGAAAAAATGGAGTCGTTAATTTATTATCAGAACGAATAATCAATATGAAGCCTCTAGTCACCGATAGTCAAAGAATATTACTGTCTCTTACTGATTTTCTTGCGAAGAACGTTAGTTAGCGTAAATTGATTTACGCGAACGAGTGATGAGCTGTAATATGCTTGTGATAGTTTGTTACATTTGTAAGACGAAAGATCTGTGCCGTTATAAAGATTTTCTTCAGTTTTGGATTTTGTTATTCACTGCATAATTCACTTTTCTACTCTACGTTGAATATAAATCTGTGTAACAAAACATGATGTCAAATAAAAATGACTGAGAATAAACGGATGTGATTAATTATTTCTCTCAGTGAAAAATTGTCCGTTTTTATGTATATTTTCACCGAATCTAATTAGTGAATATATATAGTAGGGTACATATAAATACATTGGGGATAGCAGTGGGCAAAGTCTCGAATAGATGTAGTAGTGTACATGTATACACACCGCGCGCAGTCGCAGAGTGGATACGAAAATGTACACGTATATACACCCGACACAGTCTCACTGCAACGTTGCCGCGACGCTCCCCTCTCGACCGTCGTGCCAGAAATTTCGTGATCAATGTTGAACTTTGTGTGCGTTTATCAAAAAGTCCTATGAGTGAAAAAGTGTGAATCCAAGACAAAAAAATTCTAATTTTTTGCTCTGTCAAATGTTAGTTTTTCATCAGATTAGCGCGGCTCAGTTAGTTGTGACAAGAAAAAACGTGTGCGTTTTATTGGCCTGGAATGGGGAAGACGTGTTACCAGTACTGACTTTAACCGTGATTTTCTCGTTAATCTATGAGACAATCGTGTTGAAAATTTGTAGAGATATCAACCACTACTCGAATTAGGAGTAGAAGAAATTTTAGCTCGCTTACGCGGGATCAAGTTAACCGTAGTAATACCTCTAAGGAATGCTCTCTCTAATCATCGGAGACCCAAGACTTATAACTCTATACTCGACAGCTTTGAAGGAGCCTGTTTCCGTTGACGCTGGTTTGATCCTGCCCGATTAAAAAAGATTTTATAGAATTGTATGCAGTTATATATGGATCATATACAATTAGATACAATTGATGTTTAATTAGATAAAATTTATGCATAATTATATAGAATCATATACAATTGGATATAACAATGCAATTAATTTCTATACAAATGTATATATTTGTATACAATTATATACAATTATATATAATTGTATATAATTATATATAATTATATATAATCTATACAATTGCGTTATGGAATTGTATACAAATGTATATATTTGTATACAATTATACATAATTATATAAAATCTGTACGAACACATTATGGAATTGTATACAATTATATATAACAGTATATAATTATATATAATCTATACGAACACATTATGGAATCGTATACAATTGTATATATTTGTATACACTTATATATAATTATACATAATCTATGTTTAATGACTATACAACACGAACACAGATTGTTTGTACTCAAGGGAGTATATTTTCTCAATATATATATTGTAACGTCAAGTCTTTTCTGTCCCTCTTCGAGCGCTAATTTGTAACGCTAAATTCTGTTACGTTCGGATGAGGACTTACCGTTGACACTTTGGCGCGATTCTCTACTTATCCGCAATATCAAACTATAACAAAATAAGTACGTTGGGCGCCAGACGCGATAGCGTCGTTTCTCAAAGAATAACATAAATCAATAAAATTAACACAAGACCGTACAAAAGGGATAAATAGAGAACCCGTTGTATGGCTGGCTAGGCACAGGTACGATCGCGTACATCCCGGTAGAGTGGCGGAGTTCAAGGCAGCTAGCAGTAATTCCAGAATTAAAGAAAATAACCAAATAAAGAATAAACTCCAGTTAAAAGGGAAATGAATAAGTCAATCGATCATATATTGTCGAGAAGGTTACATGAGTGAGACAGGCAAATAAGATGGTATCGACAGCGGTTGTTAATAAAATAAATAATCGTTGTTCACAAAAATATCGGTAGAATAGCAGTAAACGGTAGCTTTAACACGAGAGACGGTAGCTAACAGAGAAAAATAGACGTAGGTCGAGAGATGCGATATAATGCAAGATTTGACTTAAAACTACACGTCACTGGGCGACGTGATCTTACCCAAGTTGCAAACGACGCTACGAAAATTATTATTCTGTTAATTAGAACGAGAGAGCTTTACTGCGATCGGTAGAAAACAACGTAACGGTAGTTCGATAGATGATACGTCAAATTTACCATAAATTATAACCAAGATGAGAGATTGACATTTAGTAACAATTTACCAAGTCGGCAAACGATCGACTAGGTAGCCTTCGGTAGAATTATTCATACGGTAGATTCGATAATTACAATCGTTACATAATTGAGGAATTAAATAGTGAATTCCTAAACATAACTTTTGAGAGAATACCAAAATACAAAGTTATGAGAGTGAGAGAATTTCGGAGAATTTACAAAATAGAGAAATATACTAAAATACACCGCAATACAAAAGAATAGTTTACAGAACTTAATTTAACAAAATACGGGGAAATAAATAACAGGCAAAAATAATATAAAATGGTCAATAGTAACAAAGAAAAATGCGGTAATATCTAAGGGTGATTCTACGCTCGCTTGTACTCCGTAGAACTCGATATACGATACAATAGGCACAAAAATAAATAAAAATATAATAAGCAATAACAGAAATAAAATATAAAGCACACTACTATTACAAAGAGAGTATGGAATAAAATATGAAGCCAATAGGGCTCAAAATAAGATAGAGACTACAGAAGCAAGATAATAGAGATTCACAAATAATCAGAAAAGTCATAAATACAAGAGATAATTATTTGGCAGTTACGAGGTCGCTCAGATACGAAAATAATGAATTACTGAAATCATGCAGTCACACGGAAGTCGTGGACCATGATTCACACAAAATGGCATCACACGATGCAATCAAGAAACAATAAATATAATATTAATGACCGGAATCATGCAGCCACACGGCGGCTTACAGCAACTTTAACCGTGGACCATGGTTCACGCAAAATCGATAAATATTACTAGAAAGAATAGAAATTGTGAGCAACTTCGTGACAGTACAATTCAAAGGCAAAAGCCTTACCTTAACGGTCGATCTCAGGCACACAAACTGAGTCTAATTTAAATTATACTTCACAAAAGCAAAACTGATAAGGAAAGGAAAAAGGATGCAAAGAGTTTAGAAGGAAAAACGATAGCGGTAGAATAAACGATAGGTCGGTAGCAAAAGAAGGAAAAAGTGTCGGCAGCTTAAATCGGTAGTAATGGTCGGGAGAATAATCGAAAACGAAGCTGTTCCTCAACAGGTCGAGCGTAGAATAGCAGGTCGTAGTTCAGCTCGCCGATCTCGCGGTTGTCGTGAGGTGATTCTTCTTCTTTGATTGGTCGCTTGACCCCCACCGCAAATAGGCCATCCCCCTGTGGCGAATATCGGTTACTGCGTGGTCGTACGTTTTCCAAAAATTACCGCTAGATGTTGTGCAATGTGCTGCTCGCGATTTCGTCGTTGACACCAACTCGTACGGTTTCATAGTCGCTCCAGTTTGCAGTCCAGGCTGCCTATCCTCGGGGACTTCTTCGACAGAGGCACACCCAGGGTGCCTCTCGGTCAAAGTTAGCGGGTGGAGAGTGACGCCTCATTGTTCACCTCCACCGGCTTTTGTACAGGCAGTAGCTAGCTGCCTGTACCTGAGGTCGTGCAGTCAGACGGTTGGCCAAACCGTGGACCACGACCCACACAATCGGTCCTCGTCGATAGGGAGGCGGCTAGTTCCTCTTTGAAGAACGATGCCCCCGGCCGCCGGGAGGATTTTTATCTCCCTGTTCACCGGCAGTCGAGGCGATACGGAAGGTTCGGATGGATGCTACCCCAGGTGTATATAAAGGTGCACCAAGGTAGCCAGTGTAGTCTGGTGAGACCGTCAGTAGGCGAAGTCGTCGAGAGCTGCAAACGGTAGATAGTGGTCCCTTGTTGATCGGGATCGTAGTCGTCCAAGTACCTTGTTAGCTTGCGCCGAAGCGCGAAATAAAGAATTTACAGAAAAGAATTAGTTAAAAGTAGATATTGCCTATTTTGTATCGAGTTCGTTTGGAGTACCCTGCTGAGGACGCGTAAATTAAAAATAATAGCGGTTGTGTGCCCTTGTGACGGGCGATTCTGAAACGCCACGTTACAACTCCCTCCCCCCAGGGGGAGACCGGGCAGGTCTTCTACCTAGGTAAAGTCACGAAGGCTCTTATTGGAAATCATGGAGGCTGACCCGTGAACTGACGAATAATTGAATTCGTTGTCCATTGACAACACTAGCAAAAAGAATTAACGGAAATTACGTAAGAGACGATAGAAATGGAAAACGCGTATGCTTCGGTAGTTTTTAACGTATGATAGTGTGCGTCAGTTAATAAAATCAGAAAAGTATGGTAAAAGATCACACAAAAGGCGAGTTAGGTAATTTTTGGCTTGTACAACCGAGCGGTGATTGTTGGTTTTTGCTTTTGGTTTAAAAGTTTGTGCCTTTACCTCAGTCAGTGACGGTTTTTGCGAGAAATCAGTTGATATGGAGGGTTGTTTAGAGTGATTACGAAACAGGTAACGTTGACGGAATAAGTCAGAATCGGAGTTTTTTTTTTTTTTTTTTTCTCACGGTAGCTTAAATCGGTAGGAAGGTCGTTAAATTTTCACGACAGCTCAGAACGGTAGAACTGAAGTAAAGTTTTGACGGTAGCTTAAATCGATAGGAAGGACGTTAAATTTTCACGACAGCTCGGAACGGTAGAACTGAAGTAAAGTTTTGACGGTAGCTTAAATCGGTAGAAATGAAGTTACGCATTTGAGGATAAATCAAACGGTAGAAATAAAGTGGAATTTAGACAATGACCCGAACGGTGAAGGTAGAGTTAAGTTTTCCGATAGCTTAGCGTTGCGGAAATGAAGTTAGATCTTTACGGTTGGTTGACGGTAGCTGAGAACGGTAGAGACGGTAGAATCGGTAGATAGACGATAGAAACGGTAGAATCGGTAGTATTATGGTACATTCCGGGCCAATAATAACGGGTAGCTAAACGGCGGTAGGTTTTCTCTATTCCCGGATGACCGGATTGCGGGTCATCGTGAGCTCCTTGTAATACGGTTTCGCGTGGCTCTTCGGGTATGACTAATTTCCAAGCGTTTAGGTCTTGTGCCGATTAAAGGGGTCCGTGCATCGAACGTATAGGTGACCGGTTTCTATTTTCCAATCCGGGAACTTTCCGGGAGTGTTTTCGACGTCGCGTTTCCGGCAGTCGTACCAGGTTAGTTGATCTGGTACGATAGTGGCGGTAGCTTCATCGGCGGTAGAAAATGAATTTAAAGTGACATCAGATTCCGGGATTCGGGAGAGTGCGTCCGGCACGTGATTCAAGGCGCCTTTACGGTATACGGTAGTGAAATCATAGCCAAGTAATTCAAGTGACCATCTAGCTAATCGACCGGTAGGATTCTTTCGCTTGTGAAGCCATTGGAGGCTGCTATGGTCGGTCACGACCGTGAAATGGTACCCTTCGATATACGGTCGGAA
The DNA here is from genome assembly GCF_021155775.2 of Neodiprion pinetum. Classification (NCBI taxonomy): domain Eukaryota; kingdom Metazoa; phylum Arthropoda; class Insecta; order Hymenoptera; family Diprionidae; genus Neodiprion; species Neodiprion pinetum. Next base: position 11,535,066 of record NC_060235.2, read on the forward strand.
TTTTCCGATTGCCCAGATAATGGCGAGGCATTCTAGTTCGGTAGCGGAGTACTTCCTTTCGGCATCCGATAGGGTTCTGCTCGCGTATGCGATCACGTGTTCTCCGTCTTGGTCGGTTTGAGTTAGAACGGCGCCTAGTCCGCAATTACTAGCATCAGTTTGTACAACGAAAGGAATATTAAAATCAGGGCACGATAGCGTCGGAGCGGTAGTTAATCGGTTTTCAATTTCTTCAAAAGCGAGAGATTGCGATTCAGCCCAAGTCCATAATTGGGTTTTTCGCAAAAGCCGCGTCAGTGGTTCGGTTATCGAGGCAAGATTTGGAATAAACCTTCGGTACCAAGAAGCCATTCCTAAAAATCGACGCAGTTGTTTTACTGTATGTGGAACCGGATAATTTACAACGGGAGCTATCTTGTCTGGATCTATTTGTAACCCATATTCGTTAACTAGAAAGCCGAGATATTTAACTTCAGAGCAACAAAATTCACATTTATCAGGGTTGACCGTGAGGTTCGCGTGTCGGATAGTTCGTAAAACGCATCGTAACCACTCGAGATGTTCGTCAAATGTTTTTGTGGCGATGATAATGTCGTCCAGATAGGCAAAAGCGTATGGGTCCATGTCTGGTCCAATTAAGCGATCTAACAACCGTTGGAACGTAGCCGGTGCTCCGGTTAATCCGTACGGCATTCGCGTAAAGTGAAAAAGTCCTTTACCGGGAACAATGAAAGCAGTTACCTCGCGACTCGCTTGAGTTAGAGGGATTTGAAAATATGCCTGACTTAGGTCGATAGTCGAAATATACCGGGCGGATCGGAGTTTGTCCAGAATGCTGTCCATTCGCGGTAGCGGATACGCGTCCTTTTTGGATGCCTGATTTACTTGCCGGAAGTCAATGCAAAAACGGTAGGAGCCATTTGGTTTTTTAACCATTACGATCGGACTTGCCCATTCGCTATGCGAGGGTTCGATAATTCCGTTAGCGAGCATTTGATCAACCTCCTCATCGATAGCTTCTTGTATTTTTGGCGATACTCGATACGCTCGTTGCCTAATCGCGGGATGGTCACCTACGTCTATGTGGTGGGTGGCCAAATTAGTCGCACCTATTTTATCGGACGCTGGAGCTATCTCTGTTTTTAATAAATTCCGTAATTTGACGGTCTGCTCGTCGTTCAGAGCTACAATTCCGTTACATTGGGTATCGGGAGTAAATCGGGAGTGTGTTTGAAATTTATAAGTTACGGGAGAATTATACTTGAATGACCAGTTAGGTTCTGTGAAATCTACTATTATATCAAATGTGTGAATGAAATCTAGACCTATTATGCAATCAAAGCTAAGGGAAGGTATAACGCGAACGTGAATATCGCGGGTAGTTCCTTCCAATTCTATCGGCACGATTATTTCACCCGTGACGTCAGCTTTTCGGCCGGCGGCCGTTACGACTGCTCCGTTATGAGATTTTTGAATTAAGAAACCTCTCGATTCGATCAATACCGAAGTTTTTAAATTTACAAAGGTTCGTGATGAACCGCAATCAAATAAAGCCGTTACACGTAAATCGCATATTTTGAGAATCAGAAATAACAGTGGTTTCCCGTGAAGCGGGTAGACTGGACTGCAAAAGTCAGTTTGTTCAGTAGGTGGACCGGTAGTAGTATTAATAATGTCGGTAGTATTAATAATTTCGGTAGCATCAATAATTTCGGTAGTATTATTAATTTCGGTAGTATTATTAATTTCGGTAGCTAAAGAACAAGGTCTGACAATTTGTTCGAGCGAGGTTTTGGGCTCTATTGTGAGTCTGGGTTCCGAGGTTGCCCTTGCGCGCGGTTCCCGTGGTAGTTTTCCGCACACCGGGTACATGTGGCTCGGGTATATCCTGTCAATCCGCACGTGAAGCAGAATTTTGTGCGCGGCGCGGTGCACTGTCTCTGATGATGACCAGGTTGCTGGCAATTGTAACACACAAATCTGGAGCTTGTGCGTGCAGTTATTTGTTCGGTAGACGGTAGAAATGGATTGGAACCGGTAGATGGAGCGGTAGAAGTTGCAGGCGAGTTAACGTTATTCGGATTTTCATTTTGACGGTAATGATTCCGGTGGCCGGCATTATTCCTAGGTGGTCGTTGGTTATAACGCGGGTCAGGTCTAGGATCCGGGGGTCTTCTATTGATGTTCGGGTTTGATCGATTTTCTCGAATAGGTGTTCTATACGCAGCATTAACATCATCGTTTGGTTCGTCCCCTAGATGTAAGTTGGCTAACGCGAATCGCGATTGACGAGAGTTAGCGCGTGCTCCGCGATATGCTAGTTCCGGTAGCAGTGAGTTTTCGGGAGTCGGTGGTACGTGATATCTGTTACTAGCCGCAAAACTCGTCTCTAATTGTCGGGCGATATCCTCTAAATCATCCAGATCTTCGAGCTCTCTTCTTCTTATCACTACTTGAAAACGCGGTAGCAGGTTTCGATAGGCATAATCCATCTCCTCGTCGTGTGAGAATCTGGGATTTAATCGATTAAAATACGAACGCATATAGGTAAGGTAATCAACGACTGGCTCGTTTTCGCCTTGCGTACGGTTACGGATCTCTTCACGCAATGTGAATTGTAAATTCGGGTCGCCGAACCTATAACGCCAAGCGCGTTCAAAATCGGAGAAATCGTGCCATTGAGGGCGTTTGTTTCGGAACCAGTATAAAGCTACTCCAGAGAGGAAAAACGGGAGACTGTTAAGTATGTCATTATCGCGGAAATTAAACAAGGTTCTTCCCTCCTCTATTCGCGTTAAGAAAGCTTCGGAGTCTTCGTTACGCGTTCCTGCAAATTTTAGATTCCATTTTCTCATGGCCTCGTGTGCGGCGAGCGTATTTGGCGTGTTATTATTAAAACGCGGCGGTTGAGCTGTCGGGAATGAGTCAAATGGCTGTCGCGGCGTGTTATGATGGAATGGGGGAGCTTCGCGACGCGCGGTAAAGCTAGGCGGTATCGGGAGGTATTCACGCGCAGTGTCTATATTTTGCGTTCGGTGTTCCAAAGAACCTCTGACATCGATAGCCGGAGCGCTGTTTCGGTTTGACGATGAATCATGTATATTACCGGGAGAAGTATGATTTGACGACATATTATTTTCTGTGCTTATTCCGATTTCACGCGTCGATTGTGGGCTTTGTCTCTCGTCCGTCGGTATTTGTAAAGACGAGGGGCCGGCTTCGGCATTAAGCATCGTTTTATCTGGAGTCGCGGGATCAGTCATTTCTCCGCGAGAAATTCGGTAAAATCGGATTAAACGATCTCGTAAAGTCGGTAAAGTTCCTTCTGCTGATAATGCGCGCTGTCTTAGCTCGTGACGTAATTCCGCTGCAGTTAATGAATATATCCACGAGTCTTTTACAGATGGCAACGAAGGCATGTATTGTTGTTTACGATTTAAAATACTGCTTGCAACGAACACGGATGATCCTGAGTGTCAGTACGCGGTCACGAGCAGTAAACACGGTCTCGCTCGTGAGTCGTCAACAACTATAGCGGGCGATAGAAAAAATTGTTTTCGGCCGCGCGCTGCTCTCCGCGAACAATGCGTCGGCTAGAAGTAAGACTCGCGAGGGATTATACCGTCGTCGGAATAATATCTTTAATCCGGGACGTCCGGTCCGCTAAATATTTAAATATTTTGGGTCGATTGGTCACTCAATATCAACTGTTTTTCCAGATCTTTTTGAATCTTTAGGTTAGTAACTGACTGAATAAAAGCGGGAAAAGGTTTCTTTTGTTAATAATAATTTCTCTCTTTCACTCTCTCTCTCTCTTATTCTCTCTCAAGTTTTTAATTGAATTATTAACTGAAATTTTTCTGTAGCTGGCCTTTTGTGGCCCCACGTTGGGCGCCAATTTGTAACGTTAAGTCTTTTCTGTCCCTCTTCGAGCGCTAATTTGTAACGCTAAATTCTGTTACGTTCGGATGAGGACTTACCGTTGACACTTTGGCGCGATTCTCTACTTATCCGCAATATCAAACTATAACAAAATAAGTACGTTGGGCGCCAGACGCGATAGCGTCGTTTCTCAAAGAATAACATAAATCAATAAAATTAACACAAGACCGTACAAAAGGGATAAATAGAGAACCCGTTGTATGGCTGGCTAGGCACAGGTACGATCGCGTACATCCCGGTAGAGTGGCGGAGTTCAAGGCAGCTAGCAGTAATTCCAGAATTAAAGAAAATAACCAAATAAAGAATAAACTCCAGTTAAAAGGGAAATGAATAAGTCAATCGATCATATATTGTCGAGAAGGTTACATGAGTGAGACAGGCAAATAAGGTGGTATCGATAGCGGTAGTTAATAAAATAAATAATCGTTGTTCACAAAAATATCGGTAGAATAGCAGTAAACGGTAGCTTTAACACGAGAGACGGTAGTTAGCAGAGAAAAATAGACGTAGGTCGAGAGAGGCGATATAATGCAAGATTTGACTTAAAACTACACGTCACTGGGCGACGTGATCTTACCCAAGTTGCAAACGACGCTACGAAAATTATTATTCTGTTAATTAGAACGAGAGAGCTTTACTGCGATCGGTAGAAAACAACGTAACGGTAGTTCGATAGATGATACGTCAAATTTACCATAAATTATAACCAAGATGAGAGATTGACATTTAGTAACAATTTACCAAGTCGGCAAACGATCGACTAGGTAGCCTTCGGTAGAATTATTCATACGGTAGATTCGATAATTACAATCGTTACATAATTGAGGAATTAAATAGTGAATTCCTAAACATAACTTTTGAGAGAATACCAAAATACAAAGTTATGAGAGTGAGAGAATTTCGGAGAATTTACAAAATAGAGAAATATACTAAAATACACCGCAATACAAAAGAATAGTTTACAGAACTTAATTTAACAAAATACGGGGAAATAAATAACAGGCAAAAATAATATAAAATGGTCAATAGTAACAAAGAAAAATGCGGTAATATCTAAGGGTGATTCTACGCTCGCTTGTACTCCGTAGAACTCGATATACGATACAATAGGCACAAAAATAAATAAAAATATAATAAGCAATAACAGAAATAAAATATAAAGCACACTACTATTACAAAGAGAGTATGGAATAAAATATGAAGCCAATAGGGCTCAAAATAAGATAGAGACTACAGAAGCAAGATAATAGAGATTCACAAATAATCAGAAAAGTCATAAATACAAGAGATAATTATTTGGCAGTTACGAGGTCGCTCAGATACGAAAATAATGAATTACTGAAATCATGCAGTCACACGGAAGTCGTGGACCATGATTCACACAAAATGGCATCACACGATGCAATCAAGAAACAATAAATATAATATTAATGACCGGAATCATGCAGCCACACGGCGGCTTACAGCAACTTTAACCGTGGACCATGGTTCACGCAAAATCGATAAATATTACTAGAAAGAATAGAAATTGTGAGCAACTTCGTGACAGTACAATTCAAAGGCAAAAGCCTTACCTTAACGGTCGATCTCAGGCACACAAACTGAGTCTAATTTAAATTATACTTCACAAAAGCAAAACTGATAAGGAAAGGAAAAAGGATGCAAAGAGTTTAGAAGGAAAAACGATAGCGGTAGAATAAACGATAGGTCGGTAGCAAAAGAAGGAAAAAGTGTCGGCAGCTTAAATCGGTAGTAATGGTCGGGAGAATAATCGAAAACGAAGCTGTTCCTCAACAGGTCGAGCGTAGAATAGCAGGTCGTAGTTCAGCTCGCCGATCTCGCGGTTGTCGTGAGGTGATTCTTCTTCTTTGATTGGTCGCTTGACCCCCACCGCAAATAGGCCATCCCCCTGTGGCGAATATCGGTTACTGCGTGGTCGTACGTTTTCCAAAAATTACCGCTAGATGTTGTGCAATGTGCTGCTCGCGATTTCGTCGTTGACACCAACTCGTACGGTTTCATAGTCGCTCCAGTTTGCAGTCCAGGCTGCCTATCCTCGGGGACTTCTTCGACAGAGGCACACCCAGGGTGCCTCTCGGTCAAAGTTAGCGGGTGGAGAGTGACGCCTCATTGTTCACCTCCACCGGCTTTTGTACAGGCAGTAGCTAGCTGCCTGTACCTGAGGTCGTGCAGTCAGACGGTTGGCCAAACCGTGGACCACGACCCACACAATCGGTCCTCGTCGATAGGGAGGCGGCTAGTTCCTCTTTGAAGAACGATGCCCCCGGCCGCCGGGAGGATTTTTATCTCCCTGTTCACCGGCAGTCGAGGCGATACGGAAGGTTCGGATGGATGCTACCCCAGGTGTATATAAAGGTGCACCAAGGTAGCCAGTGTAGTCTGGTGAGACCGTCAGTAGGCGAAGTCGTCGAGAGCTGCAAACGGTAGATAGTGGTCCCTTGTTGATCGGGATCGTAGTCGTCCAAGTACCTTGTTAGCTTGCGCCGAAGCGCGAAATAAAGAATTTACAGAAAAGAATTAGTTAAAAGTAGATATTGCCTATTTTGTATCGAGTTCGTTTGGAGTACCCTGCTGAGGACGCGTAAATTAAAAATAATAGCGGTTGTGTGCCCTTGTGACGGGCGATTCTGAAACGCCACGTTACAACTCCCTCCCCCCAGGGGGAGACCGGGCAGGTCTTCTACCTAGGTAAAGTCACGAAGGCTCTTATTGGAAATCATGGAGGCTGACCCGTGAACTGACGAATAATTGAATTCGTTGTCCATTGACAACACTAGCAAAAAGAATTAACGGAAATTACGTAAGAGACGATAGAAATGGAAAACGCGTATGCTTCGGTAGTTTTTAACGTATGATAGTGTGCGTCAGTTAATAAAATCAGAAAAGTATGGTAAAAGATCACACAAAAGGCGAGTTAGGTAATTTTTGGCTTGTACAACCGAGCGGTGATTGTTGGTTTTTGCTTTTGGTTTAAAAGTTTGTGCCTTTACCTCAGTCAGTGACGGTTTTTGCGAGAAATCAGTTGATATAGAGGGTTGTTTAGAGTGATTACGAAACAGGTAACGTTGACGGAATAAGTCAGAATCGGAGTTTTTTTTTTTTTTTTTTTTCTCACGGTAGCTTAAATCGGTAGGAAGGTCGTTAAATTTTCACGACAGCTCAGAACGGTAGAACTGAAGTAAAGTTTTGACGGTAGCTTAAATCGATAGGAAGGACGTTAAATTTTCACGACAGCTCGGAACGGTAGAACTGAAGTAAAGTTTTGACGGTAGCTTAAATCGGTAGAAATGAAGTTACGCATTTGAGGATAAATCAAACGGTAGAAATAAAGTGGAATTTAGACAATGACCCGAACGGTGAAGGTAGAGTTAAGTTTTCCGATAGCTTAGCGTTGCGGAAATGAAGTTAGATCTTTACGGTAGGTTGACGGTAGCTGAGAACGGTAGAGACGGTAGAATCGGTAGATAGACGATAGAAACGGTAGAATCGGTAGTATTATGGTACATTCCGGGCCAATAATAACGGGTAGCTAAACGGCGGTAGGTTTTCTCTATTCCCGGATGACCGGATTGCGGGTCATCGTGAGCTCCTTGTAATACGGTTTCGCGTGGCTCTTCGGGTATGACTAATTTCCAAGCGTTTAGGTCTTGTGCCGATTAAAGGGGTCCGTGCATCGAACGTATAGGTGACCGGTTTCTATTTTCCAATCCGGGAACTTTCCGGGAGTGTTTTCGACGTCGCGTTTCCGGCAGTCGTACCAGGTTAGTTGATCTGGTACGATAGTGGCGGTAGCTTCATCGGCGGTAGAAAATGAATTTAAAGTGACATCAGATTCCGGGATTCGGGAGAGTGCGTCCGGCACGTGATTCAAGGCGCCTTTACGGTATACGGTAGTGAAATCATAGCCAAGTAATTCAAGTGACCATCTAGCTAATCGACCGGTAGGATTCTTTCGCTTGTGAAGCCATTGGAGGCTGCTATGGTCGGTCACGACCGTGAAATGGTACCCTTCGATATACGGTCGGAATTTTCCGATTGCCCAGATAATGGCGAGGCATTCTAGTTCGGTAGCGGAGTACTTCCTTTCGGCATCCGATAGGGTTCTGCTCGCGTATGCGATCACGTGTTCTCCGTCTTGGTCGGTTTGAGTTAGAACGGCGCCTAGTCCGCAATTACTAGCATCAGTTTGTACAACGAAAGGAATATTAAAATCAGGGCACGATAGCGTCGGAGCGGTAGTTAATCGGTTTTCAATTTCTTCAAAAGCGAGAGATTGCGATTCAGCCCAAGTCCATAATTGGGTTTTTCGCAAAAGCCGCGTCAGTGGTTCGGTTATCGAGGCAAGATTTGGAATAAACCTTCGGTACCAAGAAGCCATTCCTAAAAATCGACGCAGTTGTTTTACTGTATGTGGAACCGGATAATTTACAACGGGAGCTATCTTGTCTGGATCTATTTGTAACCCATATTCGTTAACTAGAAAGCCGAGATATTTAACTTCAGAGCAACAAAATTCACATTTATCAGGGTTGACCGTGAGGTTCGCGTGTCGGATAGTTCGTAAAACGCATCGTAACCACTCGAGATGTTCGTCAAATGTTTTTGTGGCGATGATAATGTCGTCCAGATAGGCAAAAGCGTATGGGTCCATGTCTGGTCCAATTAAGCGATCTAACAACCGTTGGAACGTAGCCGGTGCTCCGGTTAATCCGTACGGCATTCGCGTAAAGTGAAAAAGTCCTTTACCGGGAACAATGAAAGCAGTTACCTCGCGACTCGCTTGAGTTAGAGGGATTTGAAAATATGCCTGACTTAGGTCGATAGTCGAAATATACCGGGCGGATCGGAGTTTGTCCAGAATGCTGTCCATTCGCGGTAGCGGATACGCGTCCTTTTTGGATGCCTGATTTACTTGCCGGAAGTCAATGCAAAAACGGTAGGAGCCATTTGGTTTTTTAACCATTACGATCGGACTTGCCCATTCGCTATGCGAGGGTTCGATAATTCCGTTAGCGAGCATTTGATCAACCTCCTCATCGATAGCTTCTTGTATTTTTGGCGATACTCGATACGCTCGTTGCCTAATCGCGGGATGGTCACCTACGTCTATGTGGTGGGTGGCCAAATTAGTCGCACCTATTTTATCGGACGCTGGAGCTATCTCTGTTTTTAATAAATTCCGTAATTTGACGGTCTGCTCGTCGTTCAGAGCTACAATTCCGTTACATTGGGTATCGGGAGTAAATCGGGAGTGTGTTTGAAATTTATAAGTTACGGGAGAATTATACTTGAATGACCAGTTAGGTTCTGTGAAATCTACTATTATATCAAATGTGTGAATGAAATCTAGACCTATTATGCAATCAAAGCTAAGGGAAGGTATAACGCGAACGTGAATATCGCGGGTAGTTCCTTCCAATTCTATCGGCACGATTATTTCACCCGTGACGTCAGCTTTTCGGCCGGCGGCCGTTACGACTGCTCCGTTATGAGATTTTTGAATTAAGAAACCTCTCGATTCGATCAATACCGAAGTTTTTAAATTTACAAAGGTTCGTGATGAACCGCAATCAAATAAAGCCGTTACACGTAAATCGCATATTTTGAGAATCAGAAATAACAGTGGTTTCCCGTGAAGCGGGTAGACTGGACTGCAAAAGTCAGTTTGTTCAGTAGGTGGACCGGTAGTAGTATTAATAATGTCGGTAGTATTAATAATTTCGGTAGCATCAATAATTTCGGTAGTATTATTAATTTCGGTAGTATTATTAATTTCGGTAGCTAAAGAACAAGGTCTGACAATTTGTTCGAGCGAGGTTTTGGGCTCTATTGTGAGTCTGGGTTCCGAGGTTGCCCTTGCGCGCGGTTCCCGTGGTAGTTTTCCGCACACCGGGTACATGTGGCTCGGGTATATCCTGTCAATCCGCACGTGAAGCAGAATTTTGTGCGCGGCGCGGTGCACTGTCTCTGATGATGACCAGGTTGCTGGCAATTGTAACACACAAATCTGGAGCTTGTGCGTGCAGTTATTTGTTCGGTAGACGGTAGAAATGGATTGGAACCGGTAGATGGAGCGGTAGAAGTTGCAGGCGAGTTAACGTTATTCGGATTTTCATTTTGACGGTAATGATTCCGGTGGCCGGCATTATTCCTAGGTGGTCGTTGGTTATAACGCGGGTCAGGTCTAGGATCCGGGGGTCTTCTATTGATGTTCGGGTTTGATCGATTTTCTCGAATAGGTGTTCTATACGCAGCATTAACATCATCGTTTGGTTCGTCCCCTAGATGTAAGTTGGCTAACGCGAATCGCGATTGACGAGAGTTAGCGCGTGCTCCGCGATATGCTAGTTCCGGTAGCAGTGAGTTTTCGGGAGTCGGTGGTACGTGATATCTGTTACTAGCCGCAAAACTCGTCTCTAATTGTCGGGCGATATCCTCTAAATCATCCAGATCTTCGAGCTCTCTTCTTCTTATCACTACTTGAAAACGCGGTAGCAGGTTTCGATAGGCATAATCCATCTCCTCGTCGTGTGAGAATCTGGGATTTAATCGATTAAAATACGAACGCATATAGGTAAGGTAATCAACGACTGGCTCGTTTTCGCCTTGCGTACGGTTACGGATCTCTTCACGCAATGTGAATTGTAAATTCGGGTCGCCGAACCTATAACGCCAAGCGCGTTCAAAATCGGAGAAATCGTGCCATTGAGGGCGTTTGTTTCGGAACCAGTATAAAGCTACTCCAGAGAGGAAAAACGGGAGACTGTTAAGTATGTCATTATCGCGGAAATTAAACAAGGTTCTTCCCTCCTCTATTCGCGTTAAGAAAGCTTCGGAGTCTTCGTTACGCGTTCCTGCAAATTTTAGATTCCATTTTCTCATGGCCTCGTGTGCGGCGAGCGTATTTGGCGTGTTATTATTAAAACGCGGCGGTTGAGCTGTCGGGAATGAGTCAAATGGCTGTCGCGGCGTGTTATGATGGAATGGGGGAGCTTCGCGACGCGCGGTAAAGCTAGGCGGTATCGGGAGGTATTCACGCGCAGTGTCTATATTTTGCGTTCGGTGTTCCAAAGAACCTCTGACATCGATAGCCGGAGCGCTGTTTCGGTTTGACGATGAATCATGTATATTACCGGGAGAAGTATGATTTGACGACATATTATTTTCTGTGCTTATTCCGATTTCACGCGTCGATTGTGGGCTTTGTCTCTCGTCCGTCGGTATTTGTAAAGACGAGGGGCCGGCTTCGGCATTAAGCATCGTTTTATCTGGAGTCGCGGGATCAGTCATTTCTCCGCGAGAAATTCGGTAAAATCGGATTAAACGATCTCGTAAAGTCGGTAAAGTTCCTTCTGCTGATAATGCGCGCTGTCTTAGCTCGTGACGTAATTCCGCTGCAGTTAATGAATATATCCACGAGTCTTTTACAGATGGCAACGAAGGCATGTATTGTTGTTTACGATTTAAAATACTGCTTGCAACGAACACGGATGATCCTGAGTGTCAGTACGCGGTCACGAGCAGTAAACACGGTCTCGCTCGTGAGTCGTCAACAACTATAGCGGGCGATAGAAAAAATTGTTTTCGGCCGCGCGCTGCTCTCCGCGAACAATGCGTCGGCTAGAAGTAAGACTCGCGAGGGATTATACCGTCGTCGGAATAATATCTTTAATCCGGGACGTCCGGTCCGCTAAATATTTAAATATTTTGGGTCGATTGGTCACTCAATATCAACTGTTTTTCCAGATCTTTTTGAATCTTTAGGTTAGTAACTGACTGAATAAAAGCGGGAAAAGGTTTCTTTTGTTAATAATAATTTCTCTCTTTCACTCTCTCTCTCTCTTATTCTCTCTCAAGTTTTTAATTGAATTATTAACTGAAATTTTTCTGTAGCTGGCCTTTTGTGGCCCCACGTTGGGCGCCAATTTGTAACGTTAAGTCTTTTCTGTCCCTCTTCGAGCGCTAATTTGTAACGCTAAATTCTGTTACGTTCGGATGAGGACTTACCGTTGACACTTTGGCGCGATTCTCTACTTATCCGCAATATCAAACTATAACAAAATAAGTACGTTGGGCGCCAGACGCGATAGCGTCGTTTCTCAAAGAATAACATAAATCAATAAAATTAACACAAGACCGTACAAAAGGGATAAATAGAGAACCCGTTGTATGGCTGGCTAGGCACAGGTACGATCGCGTACATCCCGGTAGAGTGGCGGAGTTCAAGGCAGCTAGCAGTAATTCCAGAATTAAAGAAAATAACCAAATAAAGAATAAACTCCAGTTAAAAGGGAAATGAATAAGTCAATCGATCATATATTGTCGAGAAGGTTACATGAGTGAGACAGGCAAATAAGGTGGTATCGATAGCGGTAGTTAATAAAATAAATAATCGTTGTTCACAAAAATATCGGTAGAATAGCAGTAAACGGTAGCTTTAACACGAGAGACGGTAGTTAGCAGAGAAAAATAGACGTAGGTCGAGAGAGGCGATATAATGCAAGATTTGACTTAAAACTACACGTCACTGGGCGACGTGATCTTACCCAAGTTGCAAACGACGCTACGAAAATTATTATTCTGTTAATTAGAACGAGAGAGCTTTACTGCGATCGGTAGAAAACAACGTAACGGTAGTTCGATAGATGATACGTCAAATTTACCATAAATTATAACCAAGATGAGAGATTGACATTTAGTAACAATTTACCAAGTCGGCAAACGATCGACTAGGTAGCCTTCGGTAGAATTATTCATACGGTAGATTCGATAATTACAATCGTTACATAATTGAGGAATTAAATAGTGAATTCCTAAACATAACTTTTGAGAGAATACCAAAATACAAAGTTATGAGAGTGAGAGAATTTCGGAGAATTTACAAAATAGAGAAATATACTAAAATACACCGCAATACAAAAGAATAGTTTACAGAACTTAATTTAACAAAATACGGGGAAATAAATAACAGGCAAAAATAATATAAAATGGTCAATAGTAACAAAGAAAAATGCGGTAATATCTAAGGGTGATTCTACGCTCGCTTGTACTCCGTAGAACTCGATATACGATACAATAGGCACAAAAATAAATAAAAATATAATAAGCAATAACAGAAATAAAATATAAAGCACACTACTATTACAAAGAGAGTATGGAATAAAATATGAAGCCAATAGGGCTCAAAATAAGATAGAGACTACAGAAGCAAGATAATAGAGATTCACAAATAATCAGAAAAGTCATAAATACAAGAGATAATTATTTGGCAGTTACGAGGTCGCTCAGATACGAAAATAATGAATTACTGAAATCATGCAGTCACACGGAAGTCGTGGACCATGATTCACACAAAATGGCATCACACGATGCAATCAAGAAACAATAAATATAATATTAATGACCGGAATCATGCAGCCACACGGCGGCTTACAGCAACTTTAACCGTGGACCATGGTTCACGCAAAATCGATAAATATTACTAGAAAGAATAGAAATTGTGAGCAACTTCGTGACAGTACAATTCAAAGGCAAAAGCCTTACCTTAACGGTCGATCTCAGGCACACAAACTGAGTCTAATTTAAATTATACTTCACAAAAGCAAAACTGATAAGGAAAGGAAAAAGGATGCAAAGAGTTTAGAAGGAAAAACGATAGCGGTAGAATAAACGATAGGTCGGTAGCAAAAGAAGGAAAAAGTGTCGGCAGCTTAAATCGGTAGTAATGGTCGGGAGAATAATCGAAAACGAAGCTGTTCCTCAACAGGTCGAGCGTAGAATAGCAGGTCGTAGTTCAGCTCGCCGATCTCGCGGTTGTCGTGAGGTGATTCTTCTTCTTTGATTGGTCGCTTGACCCCCACCGCAAATAGGCCATCCCCCTGTGGCGAATATCGGTTACTGCGTGGTCGTACGTTTTCCAAAAATTACCGCTAGATGTTGTGCAATGTGCTGCTCGCGATTTCGTCGTTGACACCAACTCGTACGGTTTCATAGTCGCTCCAGTTTGCAGTCCAGGCTGCCTATCCTCGGGGACTTCTTCGACAGAGGCACACCCAGGGTGCCTCTCGGTCAAAGTTAGCGGGTGGAGAGTGACGCCTCATTGTTCACCTCCACCGGCTTTTGTACAGGCAGTAGCTAGCTGCCTGTACCTGAGGTCGTGCAGTCAGACGGTTGGCCAAACCGTGGACCACGACCCACACAATCGGTCCTCGTCGATAGGGAGGCGGCTAGTTCCTCTTTGAAGAACGATGCCCCC